>NC_028301.1:0-16701 GCF_016509475.1 Prionailurus bengalensis | reverse complement strand
AGATGTCCCATTTGAGAGGAATGAAGGATTGGATTCAAGAACTTCATGGCCCTGAAGTAAGAACCAGATGCCAGATATAGTTCCGTTCTAGAAACCCCCACGTTGAGATGGGCCCGGAGCGAGAAGAGGTACACGTTCGAGCAAGGATTGCTGGTTTCTCGAGGCTAGCTGATTAAGCTCTTTCGGATAGTTGAGGTCCATGAAGGACTGTCCCGGAACAAAATGGATGCACGACCAAGCACTATATGCCTTATGTAATATATATAGATTATAGTACCTGCTTAATATTCATGGGGACTAGCAGTTAATGCACGATATACATAGTATGGTTTATGTAATATATGTAGATTATAGTACCTGCTTAATATTCATGGGGGCTAGCAGTTAATGCACGATATACATAGTATGGTTTATGTAATATGGGTACGTGGTGCTATTTATGGGTGTGTTGGTAGTTAATAGGTTAATTTTACATTATAAGTTTTGGGTTGTGATGATAGGGGATTTTTACTTGGTTTGTTTTGTGGGAAATAAGGACATACTGGGCAAGCACAGTACGGGTATATGCAATATATGAATTATGAAAGTTATGGGGTTGGTTTCTGGTATTAGCAAGGAATAGTTTAAGAAAGAATTTCAGCTTTGGGTGCTGATAGTGGGGCTGTTGCTTCTTCCTTGAAGTCTTAGGGAGGGTGTGTATTCTCCTTTTTTGGTTTACAAGACCAAGGTATTTATATACTACAAAGACTCTTCATTTGAGGAGACGGTTTTCAATGATGCCTGAAATGGGTATTAGGATTAGGAGGGTTGAAAAGTATAAGATAGAGGCTAGTTGGCCGATGGTAATGAAGGGGTATTCTACGGGTTGGCCGCCAATTCATGTTAGGGTTAGGAGGTCTGCTACTAGAAGTCAAAATAAGCATTGGCTTAGAGGTCGGAATATTATTCCACGTTGTTTGGAGGTGTGGAGGATTGGAATAATTGCTAGGATTAGGATGGAGAGTACTAGGGCTAGGACCCCTCCTAGTTTGTTAGGGATAGATCGGAGAATTGCATATGCGAATAGGAAATATCATTCGGGCTTGATATGGGGAGGGGTGTTTAAGGGATTAGCGGGAATATAGTTATCTGGGTCTCCTAACAGGTCTGGTGAGAATAGAACAAGTAGTATTAGTGTTAAGATTAGTATTAGAAGGCCTAAGATGTCCTTGATTGTATAGTATGGGTGGAATGGGATTTTATCCGAGTCGGATGTGACTCCTGAGGGGTTATTGGATCCTGTTTCATGGAGAAATAGGAGATGTACTGCTGCTAAGGCTGAAATAATGAATGGGAGGATGAAATGGAAAGCGAAGAATCGTGTTAGGGTGGCTTTGTCTACTGAGAAGCCACCTCAGATTCATTCTACTAAGTTGATTCCAATGTATGGGATTGCTGATAGGAGGTTGGTGATTACGGTTGCCCCTCAGAATGATATTTGGCCTCATGGTAGTACGTAACCCATGAAGGCTGTGGCTATGACTGCGAATAGCAGTATGATTCCAATGTTTCATGTCTCTGAGAAGGTATAGGAGCCATAATATATTCCTCGGCCTACGTGCATGTATAGGCAGATAAAAAATATGGAGGCTCCGTTGGCGTGTATATATCGGATGATTCAGCCGTAGTTAACGTCACGACAGATGTGAGTGACTGATGAGAAGGCGGTGGTTGTGTCTGATGTGTAGTGTATGGCTAGGAAAAGGCCGGTAAGGATTTGTAGAATTAGGCATACTCCTAGTAGGGAGCCGAAGTTCCATCATGCTGAGATGTTGGATGGGGCAGGTAGGTCAATGAATGAGTGGTTGATGATTTTGATAAGAGGGTGTGATTTTCGAATGTTGGTCATTAAATTCTTATAGTTGAAATACAACGATGGTTTTTCATATCATTGGTCATGGTTAAATTCCATGTGAGAATAATGATAACATACATTGTATTTATTTTAAGTACGATTTTTGTGGTGAGCTTTGTAAGTTTTTCTTCAAAGCCTTCTCCTATTTATGGGGGATTTGGTTTAATTGTGGCTGGTGGCATTGGTTGTGGTATTGTATTAAATTTTGGGGGGTCGTTTTTGGGTTTAATGGTTTTTTTAATTTATTTAGGGGGTATGCTTGTAGTGTTTGGATATACTACAGCTATGGCTACTGAACCTTATCCTGAGGCGTGGACGTCTAATAAGGCTGTGTTAGGAATATTTATTACAGGGGTGTTGGCAGAGTTATTGACTGCTTGTTATATTTTGAAGGAGGATGAGGTGGAGGTTGTATTTAAGTTTAATGGTGCGGGTGATTGAGTAATTTATGATACGGGTGATTCAGGATTTTTTAGTGAAGAGGCCATAGGAATTGCAGCGTTGTATAGCTATGGAACTTGGTTAGTGGTTGTCACTGGTTGGTCTTTGCTTATTGGCGTATTGGTAATTATGGAAGTCACTCGTGGGAATTAAGTAGGATTAGGCTAAGGGTTAGGGTGATTATGAAAGATAAGAAGTAGAGTTTGACTAGTCCTTTCTGATTAGATACGGTAGTTGACATTTTTATTTGGAAATAGGAGATGGATTTTGGTAATACATTTTCTAGTCAGATTATGTCTAATAGTATCGATGCAGATTTTTGGCTCATGGTTAGGCTCATTTTTGATGGGAGGCGGTGTATTACGATTGGAAAGTACCCTAGGAGGTTGGAGAACTTAAAAAGATTTGAGGGATGTATGAATTTTAAGTTTTTGGCCGCGAGGTTGAGTTCTAATGCCAGGATAAAGCCTGTGATAGTCACAGCAAGGGCAGTTAGTTTTAGGTAGTGGGGTATAGTTATTTGTGGGATGGTTGTTGGGGGGATATTATAAGAGATTAGGTATCCTGCAAAGATGCTTCCAATTAGGAGACGTTTAATGGAATTGATGAGGTAGGTATTATTTTCATTGATTAGGTTCAGGGTGTTGAATCGTGGTTGTTCTAGGAGTACAAAGAATATAATTCGAGTGCTATAGGCAGCTGTAAGGGATGTGGCAATGAGAGTAATTAGTAGGGCTCAGGCGTTGGTATACGACGTGTTGGCTGTCTCGATGATTAGGTCTTTGGAGTAAAAGCCTGTTAGAAAGGGCATACCTGTTAATGCGAGGCTTCCGATAATTAGGGAGGTAGTGGTAAAGGGTATTGGTTTATATAATCCGCCTATTTTTCGAATATCTTGTTCGTCATTCAGACTGTGGATAATTGATCCCGAGCATATGAATAGTATGGCTTTGAAGAATGCGTGTGTACAGATATGTAGGAATGCGAGATAAGGTTGGTTAATTCCGATGGTTACGATTATTAGGCCCAGTTGGCTTGAGGTTGAAAAGGCAACAATTTTTTTAATGTCGTTTTGTGTGAGAGCACAGATAGCTGTAAACAGGGTCGTGATAGCCCCTAGACATAGGGTGAGGGTTTGTATGGTTTTGTTTTGTTCTATAAGCGGATGAAAGCGGATTAGTAAGAAGACTCCGGCTACAACTATTGTGCTTGAGTGAAGTAGGGCGGAAACGGGAGTAGGGCCTTCTATGGCTGATGGTAGTCACGGGTGTAGGCCAAATTGAGCGGATTTGCCTGTGGCTGCTAATAGGAGTCCTAGTAATGGAATATTTAAGTTTTCGTGCTGGGTGATAAAGATTTGTTGGAAGTCCCATGCGTTTGAGTTAGTAAGAAATCATGCTATAGTTATGATAAAGCCTACGTCCCCAATGCGGTTGTAGAGGATTGCCTGTAGGGCAGCGGTATTTGCGTCTGTTCGACCATATCACCATCCAATGAGCAGGAAAGATATAATTCCTACTCCTTCTCAGCCGATGAATAGTTGAAATAGGTTGTTAGCGGTTACTAAGATTATTATGGTGATTAAGAATATGAGGAGATATTTAAAGAATCGGTTGATATATGGGTCTGAGTATATATATCATATTGAGAATTCTATGATTGATCATGTGACGAAAAGTGCTACAGGGATGAAGATGATTGAGAAATAGTCTATTTTAAAGCTCAGTGATAATTTAAGGGTTTGAATTGATAGTCAGTGCCAGTTTGAGATAACTGCTTCTTGTCCTGAAGAGATAAATATTATAGCTGGGATTATGCTGATGATGAAGGCGTAAGAGATTGTAGTTTTTACATAGTGGGGATATAGATTATTTTTATATAGTCGGGTGTTGGATATAATAATAGGTAGAAGTAGAATGAATATTGCAGTTAAAATAAGTGAGGTGAATAGGTTTATTACTTTTATCTGGAGTTGCACCAGTTTTTTGGTTCCTAAGACCAATGGATTACTTCTATCCTATAAAAGTTGAAAAAGCCACGTTTTTATGCGTGGGGGCATGAGTTAGCAGTTCTTGCATTCTTTTTCGGTAAATAAGAAGGTTTACACTTCTGTTATTAGATTCACAATCTAATGTTTTTGTTAAACTATATTTACAGTAAATGGGACCTAGTACAATTTTGGGGTTAAGCGATAGAAGAAGAAGGGGGAGTAGATGAAGGGTTATTAGAGTGTTTTCTCGTGTGAATGATGGGTTGATATTTTTGATATGATGTGTATATTTCCCTCGTTGAGTTGTAATAAGTATATAGAGGGAGTACAGGGCTGTGATAATAATATTTGTACCTATTAGAATGATAGTCATGTTTGATCATGAGAAGGAGGCCATTACTACGAATAATTCTCCGATTAGGTTAATTGTGGGTGGTAGGGCTAGGTTTGCGAGGCTAGCTAGCAGTCATCAGGCAGCTATTAGAGGAAGGATAGTTTGTAGGCCTCGTGCTAGGATTATTGTCCGGCTATGCACTCGTTCATAGTTTGAGTTTGCAAGGCAGAATAGTATAGATGAAGTTAGTCCGTGAGCAATTATTAGGGCTGTAGCTCCTATATAGCTTCAGGGTGTTTGAATTAGTACTGCTACAATTACTAGGGCTATGTGGCTTACGGATGAGTATGCAATTAGGGATTTTAGATCAGTTTGGCGTAAACAAATAGAACTTGTTATAACTATTCCTCATAGGGATAGTATCATGAAAGGATATGCTATTTGGTTTGTTGTGGGGTTGAGTAGAATCGTGATGCGCATTATTCCATATCCCCCTAGTTTTAATAGTACAGCAGCAAGGACTATTGAGCCAGCGATAGGGGCTTCGACATGTGCTTTTGGTAGTCAGAGGTGAAGCCCGTACAGAGGTATTTTTACTATAAATGCTATCATGCATGCTAGTCAGAGAAAAATGTTAGACCAGGTAGTTGAGATAGGTTTGGCTCAGTATTGGATAATTAGGAAATTTAAAGTCCCTATTGTATTTTGGATATATAATAGTGCAACTAAAAGGGGTAGTGAACCTACTAGGGTATAAAATAAAAAATATAGGCCGGCATTTAGTCGTTCTGTTTGGTTACCTCATCGGGTAATAATAATTAAGGTTGGGATTAATGTAGCTTCAAATAGAATGTAGAATATAATTAATTCTGTGGCGGTAAATGTTATGATCAAGAGGAGTTGTAGAAGAATGAGTATTGTAATGTATAGTTTTTTTCGAGTTAAGTTTTCTTTTGATAGGTGTGACTGGCTGGCCATTAGTATTAGTGGTAAGAGTCATGTTGTTAGTACTAGTAAAGGTGCGGAGAGTGAGTCTGAGAAGAATAGTAGTGAAAAATTTAGGCTGTTGTCGCCTAATTGGTTCAGGTAGGGGAGGCTAATAAGACTAATTAGTAAGCTGTAAGTGGTTGAGTTGATTCAGATTATATTGGGTTTTGATATTCATGTTATTGGTATAAGTATAGCAGTAGGGATAATGATTTTTAGCATTGTAGGAGGTTTAAGTTTTGTACGTAGTCAGTACCATATGTATTTGATACTATTACTAGTAGGGACAAGCCTAGTGCTGCTTCGCAAGCTGCAAATACCAATAGGATAATAGGGGTTATGCTGGCTAATGTGAAATGATTGTTTAGGACTGCTACGGTTATTATGATGAACAAAGACAATATTATACCTTCTAGACATAGGAGAGAAGATATTAGGTGGGATCGATATATTAATAATCCTATAAGTGATATAGTGAAAGCCAGGAAGATGTTAATGTAGACTATGGACATTTGATAATTATAGGATAAGCTATAATCTAATGAGTCGAAATCATTTGTTTTGGTTTAAACTAATTATCATATTCAGTTCATTCTAGTCCTTTTTGGGTTCATTCGTAGGCTAGGCTTGCGGCTAGTAGCGAGATTAATAGGAGGGCTATGGTGAGTATAGTTGGTAGTTTGTTCGTTTGTGAGGCTCATGGGAGGGGGAGTAATAGTGCGATTTCTAGGTCGAATAACAAAAAAGTAATGGCTACTAAGAAGAATTTTATGGAAAAGGGTAAGCGGGCAGATCCTATGGGGTCAAATCCGCATTCATAGGGACTTGCTTTTTCTGCATAGATATTTAATTGGGGTAATCAGAATGCGATAAGTACAAGTAGTGTGGATAGGAGTGTATTAGTGAGTAAGGCGAGTATTACGTTTATTATTCCTTTTCGGGTTACACCGAAACTGATTGATTGGAAGTCAACTGTACTTATTAATACTAAAGGAATAAGATCCTCATCAATAAATGGAAACGTATAGGAATAGTCAGACTACGTCTACGAAATGTCAATATCAAGCAGCGGCTTCAAATCCGAAGTGATGATTAGATGTAAAGTGATATTTTAGTTGGCGTAAGAAGCATACAATTAGGAAAGTAGAGCCAATAATTACATGTAGTCCGTGGAATCCTGTAGCTATGAAGAAGGTGGATCCATAGACTCCGTCTGAAATAGTAAATGATGTTTCATAATATTCGGAGGCTTGTAAGAGTGTAAAATAAATTCCTAGGGAGATTGTAATAAATAATGCTTGGAGCATATGTTTTCGGTTTCCTTCCATTAAACTGTGGTGGGCTCAGGTAATTGATACTCCGGAGGCTAGAAGTACGGAGGTATTAAGTAGTGGAACTTCCAGAGGGTTTAGGGGAGTAATGCCTGTTGGTGGCCAGCATCCTCCTAACTCAGGGGTTGGGGCTAGGCTTGAGTGGTAAAAGGCCCAGAAGAAGCCTGCAAAAAAGAATACTTCTGAGACAATAAAAAGGATTATTCCATATCGAAGACCTTTTTGAACGATGGGAGTATGGTGGCCTTGGAATGTGCTTTCTCGGATGATGTCTCGTCATCATTGATATATAGTTAATAGGTTGGTAGTTATTCCGAGGGTTAATAGTAGTGTTGAGTTGTAATGGAATCAGATAGCTAGGCCCGAGGTTATTAAGAGGGCTGAGAGAGCCCCTGTAAGTGGCCATGGACTAGGGTTGACTATATGATATGCATGGGTTTGGTGGGTCATTAAGTGTTATCATGTAGATAGAGGCTTACTAGTAGGGTAAAAACATAGGCTTGGATTAGGGCTACGGCAAATTCAAGGATCGTTAGTAGGATAAGGATAGTAAAAGTAATTAAAGCAATGGAGGTGCTGATGTTTGTTAGGGCTAGAGCGGCTCCTCCAATTAAATGTATTAGTAAGTGGCCTGCGGTGATGTTGGCTGTAAGTCGTACGGCCAAGGCTATGGGTTGGATAAAGAGACTAATAGTTTCGATGACTACAAGCATAGGGATTAAGGGAATAGGTGTTCCTTGTGGTAAGAAATGGGCCAGAGATGCTTTGGTTTTGTGGCGAAACCCAGTAATTACAGTGCCAGCTCACAGTGGGATGGCTATTCCTAAATTTATTGATAATTGGGTAGTTGGAGTAAATGAGTGGGGTAGTAAGCCTAGTAAATTTGTTGACCCAATAAATAAAATAAGGGATATTAGTATTAGGGCTCAGGTTTGTCCTTTGTGATTATGGATAGCCAGTATTTGTTTTGATGTTAGTTGTACCAATCATTGTTGCAGTGAGACTAGGCGGTTGTTAATTAGTCGATTGGGTGAGGGAAATAGAATACTTGGGAATATAATAATTAAGATAACAATAGGTAGTCCTATTATTGTTGGGGTAGTGAAAGAGGCGAATAGATTTTCGTTCATTTTTTTTCTCAAGGGTTAAGTTGTTTTAGTGTAGCTGTGGATTTAAGTTCTGGGTTCGATGGATATGAGTACTTTGAGATTTTTAGTTGGAATACAATAAATAGTGTCATAATTATTGATATAATAGTAATAAATCAGGTTGATGTATCTAGTTGTGGCATGTCATTAAGGGGAGATCTAAACTCCCAGTCTTTAACTTAAAAGGTTAACGCTTAATTTAGCTTCTTAATGAATTTAAAGTATAGATGCAGATCATTTTTCAAAGTATGCCAGCGGGACTAATTCAAGGACAATGGGCATGAAGCTATGGTTTGAGCCGCAGATTTCTGAGCATTGACCATAATATAAGCCAGGTCGTGTTCCTATCAGGGTTGTTTGATTTAGTCGGCCTGGGATGGCATCGGTTTTTAGACCTAGGGATGGGACGGCTCATGAGTGTAGTACGTCTTCTGATGAAATTAGCATGCGAATAGTTATTTCTATTGGCAGAACTACTCGATTGTCGACTTCTAGTAGCCGGAGTTCTCCGGGCTTTAGTTCTTGAGTGGGGATTATGTAAGAGTCAAAGTTTAAGTCTTCATAATCGGTGTATTCATAGCTTCAGTACCATTGGTGTCCTATAGTTTTTACTGTGAGGGAAGGGTTGTTGATTTCGTCTATTATATAAAGAATTCGTAAGGAAGGCAGGGCAATAAGAATAAGGATAATGGCAGGTAAGATAGTCCAGATGGTCTCTACTTCTTGGGCGTCTATTGTGCTTGTGTGCGTGAGCTTGGTTGTTAGTATTAATGAGATAATGTAAAGGACTAAGGAGCTAATTAGGAATACAATTATTAGTGTGTGGTCGTGGAAATGTAAGAGTTCCTCTATAATAGGAGATGTAGCATCTTGAAAACCTAGTTGGAGGGGGTATGCCATAGAAGTATATAGGATTCAAACCTATGATTTAACTTCGACAAAGTTATGTAATTGTTTTACTAATACTTCTTGATTGAGAAAGACATAGTGGTTATGGTATTGGCTTGAAACCAGTTAAAGAGGGTTCGATTCCTTCCTTTCTTATTTTAATAATACGTAAGTTGGCTCTTCAAATGTGTGGTATGGAGGGGGACATCCATGCAATCATTCAAGATTAGTTGTGGTTAGTTCTACTATGGCTACTTCTCGTTTAGATGCGAAAGCTTCTCACACTATGAAGACTATTAACATAACTGCCGTTAGTGAGATGAAAGAGCCCATTGAGGAAATTGTATTTCAGGTTGTATATGCATCTGGGTAGTCAGAGTAACGTCGTGGCATTCCAGATAGGCCTAGAAAGTGCTGAGGGAAGAATGTTATGTTAACACCCACGAACATAATTGTGAAATGAATTTTTGCCCAAGTATTGTCGAGAGTATATCCTGAGAATAAGGGGAATCAATGAACAAAGCCTCCTATGATAGCGAATACTGCTCCTATTGACAAGACATAGTGGAAGTGGGCTACTACGTAATATGTATCGTGAAGAACGATATCTAATGAGGAGTTTGCTAGTACAATTCCCGTTAAGCCCCCTACGGTAAATAGGAAAATAAAGCCTAAGGCTCATAATATAGCGGGGGACCATTTGATATTACCTCCGTGAAGAGTAGCCAGTCAGCTAAATACTTTTACCCCAGTAGGAATGGCGATGATTATAGTAGCTGATGTAAAGTATGCTCGTGTGTCCACGTCCATTCCTACAGTAAACATGTGATGGGCTCATACAATGAAGCCCAGAAAGCCAATTGATATTATGGCTCAAACTATTCCCATGTAGCCAAAGGGTTCTTTTTTGCCTGAGTGGTAGGTAACAATATGTGAAATTATTCCAAAACCAGGTAGGATTAAAATGTAAACTTCTGGGTGACCAAAGAATCAGAATAAGTGTTGATACAAGATGGGATCTCCTCCTCCAGCAGGATCAAAGAATGTGGTGTTTAGATTTCGATCTGTTAGTAACATAGTAATTCCTGCTGCTAAAACTGGGAGAGATAGAAGTAGTAGAACAGCAGTAATTAGGACTGACCAAACGAATAGGGGTGTTTGATATTGAGACATGGCAGGGGGTTTTATGTTAATAATAGTGGTAATAAAATTAATAGCACCTAAGATTGAAGAAACACCTGCCAAATGAAGTGAGAAAATAGTCAAATCTACAGATGCTCCTGCGTGGGCCAGGTTACCGGCTAGGGGTGGGTATACTGTTCACCCAGTTCCTGCTCCGGCTTCTACCATAGATGAAGCAAGTAGAAGTAAAAAGGATGGAGGAAGGAGTCAGAAGCTCATATTATTCATTCGGGGGAACGCTATATCGGGTGCTCCAATTATTAACGGAACCAATCAATTTCCGAATCCTCCAATTATGATGGGTATCACTATAAAGAAAATCATTACAAAAGCATGAGCAGTAACGATTACATTATAAATTTGGTCATCTCCTAATAGTGTGCCAGGTTGGCCTAGTTCGGCCCGGATTAGGAGACTGAGAGCAGTCCCTACCATACCGGCTCAGGCACCAAATAAAAGGTAAAGAGTGCCAATATCTTTATGATTAGTTGAAAATAATCAGCGGTTTATGAACATAGGTAAAATGGCCGAGTAAGCATTAGACTGTAAATCTAAAGACAGAGGTTCAAGCCCTCTTTTTACCAAGTCCTGCGGTGAATGTCATGTTGAATTGCAAATTCAAAGAAGCAGCTTGACGCTGCCGGGGCTTCTCCCGCCTTTTTTTTTAGACGGCGGGAGAAGTGGATTGAAGCCAGTTGATTAGGGTATTTAGCTGTTAACTAAAATTTCGTGGGGTTGGAGCCCACCAATCTAGTGAGGACTTAGCTTAATTAAAGTGTTTGATTTGCAATCAATTGATGTGAGATAAATTCTTGCAGTCCTTAGAGTAATTTATGTACAGAAGTTAAGTCTGTGAGGCTTGCTTAGAGCTTTGAAGGCTCTCGGTCTGGTTTAACCTAAACTTCTAATCCAGAATGGATAATATTGGTGTGAGTGGAAGTATTATAGTTGATGTTACGATTAGGATAGGTAAGAAGGTTATTTTTTTTGTACGTTCAAATCGTCATTTTATTTTTATGCTGTTGTTTGAGGGGAATATGGTTAGTGCGGTAGTATATGTTAGTCGTATATAAAAGTATAAGTTGAGTAGTGCTGTTATGGCTAGTAGTGTTGGTATTATGATTATTTCGTTTTTGGTTAGTTCTTGGATGATTATTCATTTTGGGATGAATCCAGAGAGTGGAGGAAGGCCGCCTAGGGATATTATTAATACTAGAATGAGTGAGGTGATTAAGGGAGTTTTGTTTCATGTTTGCGATAGGGATGATGTTGTTGTGGTAGAGTTATATATAAATAGTATAAAGGTGGTTAATGTTATAATGATGTAGATGGTTAGGTTTAGGACTATCATTGTGGGGTTATATATTATGATAGCTGTTATTCAGCCTATATGGGCGATTGAGGAGTATGCTATGATTTTTCGTAGTTGTGTTTGGTTGAGGCCTCCTCAGCCTCCGATTATGACTGACATGATAGATATTGTTAGGAGTAGGTTGGGGTTAATGGTGGGTGAGATTTGGTAGAGGATAGATAGTGGTGCGATTTTTTGTCATGTTAATAGGATTAGGCCTGATGATATGGAAATTCCTTGTGTGACTTCAGGTACTCAGAAGTGGAATGGGGCTAGTCCTAGTTTTATTGCTAGGGCGGTTGTTATTATAATAGATGCTATAGGGTTGAGGTCTTTTGATACAGTTCATTGTCCTGAGTACAGTAGGTTGATGATAATTCCTATTATTAGGATTATGGAGGCGGTTGCTTGTGTTAGGAAATATTTTGTAGCTGCTTCCATGGCTCGTGGGTTATATTTTTTTATGAGGATGGGGATGATGGCTAGCAGGTTTATTTCAAAGCCAATTCAGACTATGAGTCAGTGGGAGGTTGTTATTACAATTATAGTTCCTGAGATGACGGTTGATATAATGATAATAAAAATAGAGGGTTTGATTAGTACGGGAAGGGTATAAACCAACATTTTCGGGGTATGGGCCCGATAGCTTATTTAGCTGACCTTACTTTAGAATATGGTGTAAATATGGTAGCACGAAGATTTTTGGATTCTTAGGATTAGGTTCGATTCCTATAATTCTAGAAATAAGAGGGTTTAAACCTCTATGTTTTACTCTATCAAAGTAACTCTTTTATCAGACATATTTCTTATGTTTGGGGTGGAATGCTTGCTGTGATAATGGGTAGTGATACGTGTCATATACATAGGGCCAGGGTAAGGGGTAGAAAATTTTTTCATAGAAGGTGTATTAGTTGGTCGTATCGGAATCGTGGGTAGGATGCTCGGATTCATAGGAAAGTGGTTGTTAGGAGTAGGGTCTTTACTGTAAAGTTGGCGGTATATAGTTCTGGTATATAAGGATTATGGAATGCTCCGAAGAATAGGATTGTTGTGAGGATATTTATTATGATGATGTTAGCATATTCTGCCAGGAAAAATAGGGCGAAGGGGCCTGCTGCGTATTCTACATTGAATCCGGAGACTAGCTCTGATTCTCCTTCAGTTAGGTCGAATGGGGCCCGGTTGGTTTCTGCTAGGGTTGAGATAAATCATATTATGGCTAGGGGTCATGCAGGGATAATTAATCATATATACTCTTGGGTGGTGATTAGTGTAGCTAGTGTGAAGGATCCATTTATTAGTAGTACTGATAGGAGGATGATGGCTAGTGTGACTTCATATGAGATTGTTTGGGCTACGGCTCGTAAGGCTCCGATTAGGGCATATTTTGAGTTTGAGGCTCATCCGGATCATAGGATGGAATAAACAGCTAGACTTGATATAGCTAGTATGAACAATACTCCTAGGTTTATGTTAATGAGCGGGTATGGCATGGGTAGAGGGATTCATATGGTTAGGGCTAGTGTAAGAGCTAGGATTGGTGCTATAATGAATATAAATGTGGAGGATGTAAGGGGTCGGAGGGGTTCTTTGGTGAAGAGTTTTACGGCGTCTGCGATAGGTTGGAGTAGGCCGTATGGTCCTACGATATTTGGTCCTTTACGGAGTTGTATATAGCCTAGTACTTTTCGTTCGACTAAAGTTAGGAAGGCTACGGCGAGGAGAATGGGGATGATTAGTGAGAGGATATTAATTATGAACATGTTGTTAAGGAGAGGAGTTGAACCTCTGATAATAAAAGCTTAAGTTTTATGCAGTTACCGGGCTCTGCCACCCTAACAAACCCGAGCTCTCGGGTAATGTGATTGGATAAACTGTCTAGATTAAGATTATATCATCTATTTGGTTAAAGGCGCTTTGGTAAAGTGGGCCTTATTTCTCTTGTCCTTTCGTACTGGGAGAAATTATTTAATAGATAGAAACCGACCTGGATTACTCCGGTCTGAACTCAGATCACGTAGGACTTTAATCGTTGAACAAACGAACCTTTGATAGCTGCTGCACCATCGGGATGTCCTGATCCAACATCGAGGTCGTAAACCCTATTGTCGATATGGACTCTAAAATAGGATTGCGCTGTTATCCCTAGGGTAACTTGTTCCGTTGATCAAGTTTTTGGATCAATAAGTGATGTAATACTTTTGACTGGTTAGTCTAGATTTAAATCACTCGGAGGTTGTTTTATTCTCCGAGGTCACCCCAACCTAAATTGTCGGCTCATATAGAGGTTTGTTGTTCCTGTCGGTTAGTTAGTGGGTCTCTTTGAGTCGATTAATTAAAGCTCCATAGGGTCTTCTCGTCTTATTGTTATATTCCCGCCTCTTCACGGGAAGGTCAATTTCACGGATTGGAAGCAAGAGACAGTAAAGCCCTCGTGTGGCCATTCATACAAGTCCCTATTTAGGGAACAAATGATTATGCTACCTTTGCACGGTCAGGATACCGCGGCCGTTTAACTAGTGTCACCGGGCAGGCAGTGCCTCTAATACTGGAAATGCTAGAGGTGATGTTTTTGGTAAACAGGCGGGGCTTGTGTTTGCCGAGTTCCTTTTACTTCTTTTAATCTTTCCCTAATTTGCATACCTGTGTTGGGTTAACAATTAGTTCGATATTTTGTTTATGGTTGGGTTGTATATATCTTGTTGTTAACTATCAGTGGTTATCCGTTCTGATATAAGCTTATGCAGGGAGAAATATTTCTTGTTACTCATATTAGCATTGTTGCTTCTATAATTAAATAGATTAGCCCAGTTTTAGATTAGGAGTTGGTTGCATATTTTTGATATTAAGATGTTTTTATTGTTGAGCTTGAACGCTTTCTTAATTGATGGCTGCTTTTAGGCCAACTATGATTTGCATTTGTGCTTACTCTCTAATAAAGGCTGTATCCTAATTCTAAAAAGCTGTACCTTTTTAGATTATATTTTAAACTTACATTGGAATTCTAGGGGTTTTTGAGGTAAGTTTAAAGTTGAACTAAGATTCTGTTCTGGGCAACCAGCTATCACCAGGCTCGTTAGGCTTTTCACCTCTACCCACAAATCTTCTCACTATTTTGCAACATAGACGAGTTCATCCTGTGGTAGATTGTTCATGGGTAGCTCGTCTGGTTTCGGGAGACCTAGCTGAAGTTCTCTTTGTTAGGTTATTCTAGCTAATTCATTATGCAAAAGGTACAAGGGGTAATCTTTGCTGTATGATGCTTTTAATTCTATCTTTCATCTTTCCCTTGCGGTACTTTCTCTATAGCGCCAAGTTAAATTTCTATCTCCTATACTTTTAAAGATAACTAAATGTTTTGTTTTATTTTTTAGTATTAGTTGTGTTTATGGGTGTTTGGGCTAGCTTTGGCTCAAGATGGTCAGTTTAATATGAAATCTTCTGGGTGTAAGCCAGATGCTTTGTTTAAGCTACATCTTGTATCCAAGCACACTTTCCAGTATGCTTACCTTGTTACGACTTGTCTCCTCTTGTGGGTATAGAGGTTTAAATAGGTTTTTTTGGAGGTTGTCACTTGAGGAGGGTGACGGGCGGTGTGTGCGTGCTTCATGGCCCAATTCAATTGAGCTCTCTATTCTCAAATTTACTACTAAATCCTCCTTTAATACTTAGTTTCATAAGGATTTTCGTGGGTGTTCTAATTTTAGAAAATGTAGCCCATTGCTTCCCATCTCATGGGCTACACCTTGACCTAACTTTTTTGTGTTAAGATACTTGTGCTTACTTTTTTTCCTTTTTAGGGTTTGCTGAAGATGGCGGTATATAGGCTGAATTAGCAAGAGATGGTGAGGTATATCGGGGTTTATCGATTATAGAACAGGCTCCTCTAGAGGGATGTAAAGCACCGCCAAGTCCTTTGAGTTTTAAGCTGTTGCTAGTAGTTCTCTGGCGGATAGTTTTGTTAAAGTTAACTATCTGAGTTTAGGGCTAAGCATAGTGGGGTATCTAATCCCAGTTTGGGTCTTAGCTATCGTGTAGTCGGAGATATTAAAGTTACTTTCGTGCTGTATTTTTATGTTAACTGCAGCTTTTTACGGCCTAGTTAAAGTTTAACTTTAGTATATTTTTCTCTGTAACACGCTTTACGCCGTGGGTCTATTAGTTTGGGTTAATCGTATGACCGCGGTGGCTGGCACGAAATTTACCAACCCTTGTTTAATATAGCTTAGTCGAACTTTCATTCATAGCTTAATTTTTATCACTGCTGTATCCCGTGGGGGTGTGGCTGAGCAAGGTGTTATGAGCTACTGTGGTTGTGTGCTTGATACCGGCTCCTTTAGGTCGCTAGGTGACTCAGAGGGCATTTTCACCGGGATGCGGAGGCTTGCATGTGTAATCTTATTAATAACTAATGGAAAGGCCAGGACCAAACCTTTGTGTTTATGGAGTCTGGCGACTCATCTAGGCATTTTCAGTGCCTTGCTTTATATATTTAAGCTACATTAACTGGGGCGTGGAGTTAATTTGGGTATATAGGATGTTGTTCAATAGGGATGAGTTAGAGATCAGGTTAGCGTATCTATAGATAACTGCGAACAGAGTTATGATTTAGTATTAATAGCTAGTAATGACAGGGGATTGGTAGAGCTTATAAGCGTTTTTCAGGCCTTATGTTTAGGTACGGTCTAGTCTTGTTTTTGGGGTTTGGCAAGACATAAATAGACACGTATTATTATAAATAAGGCTAACGGGGGGTAAGGGGGGTTTGATTAAGCTAGTTATTTACTAAATCAAAGTGTTTGCGTGTGTATACGTGTGTACGTGTATACGTGTATACGTGTATACGTGTATACGTGTATACGTGTATACGTGTATACGTGTACGCGTATACGTGGGTGCGCGCATGCCGTGTCCTGTGGAACATTAGGAATTTAGGTATATGTCCTGTGACCATTGACTGAATAGCACCTTGACTGTCTGTGCGTGTGGAAACCCCGCATAGAGAATAAGTCCAGCTACAATATATTTGACTGAGTCAGGACCTTTAGGTCATAGCTGAGTCATAGCAAGTTCGACCCCCTAAAAATTAAAAGATACCAAATGCATGACACCACAGTTATGTGTGATCATGGGCTGATTAGTCATTAGTCCATCG
>NW_025091216.1:0-36609 GCF_016509475.1 Prionailurus bengalensis | reverse complement strand
GTGCTTGGTTTTTGTCGCTCGTGTGTTGCGCTGCCTTTTTTTTTTTTTTTTTTCTTCTTCTTCTTTTTTTTTGCTGCTCTCTGTTCGTCTGTTGTTGTTTTTTTGTTTTTTTCCCCTGTGCTGTTTCTTCTTCCCCGCCCCGCGTTTTGGTTCCAGAAGTTGTAGCCTTGCAGTTTCCCCGCTTGTGGGAACGGTCGGCGGCCGTATGGTCTTATTATTCCTAGCCGGGGGGGAGGAGCCCGGAGGCTGGGCCCTAGTACCCCTGGCACAGGCGCGTGCCGCCGCTCGGCGTCCGCCGCCTGGGGTCAGCCCCCCTCCGTGCCTCCGGTCGTCGGGCTCTGCGGCCGAGTCGCGTTCCCCTTTCGTGCCTCTGGCTTCTTCTCTGGGTCACACGCGCCGACCCCCTTTCCCCACCTCTTCGCCGCCTCCGGTCTCCTGAAACTTTCTTGCTTCTCTGCTCAAGACCGTGCCTGTTTGCTGCCTCTGAAGTGCTTTTTTTCTTCGTATGCCCCGTCCCTGGGCGTGGGCCCAGGCCCACGGCCTGGTGACCCACACTTTTGGGGAGAAATACTTCACGCCCACGCCCATGTGGCTCGACTTGCAATGTAGGGGACTGAAACCCGGGGCCTTCAAGAAGCTCTCAACTCGCTCTGCCGGACCCCTTAGCCGTCCCAGAACAAATTACAGGCAAATGCGATCATACGTACAAATAAATGTCTTCCCTGGTACGGAAGGAAGATTCCTTGTTCCAGATCGATCTGTGGGGAGCCGCTTATCCACCCTGGTTGGCACATCAGAATCTCCTGGGGTTTTCCTTTAAATCATACTCCTGTCCCACCACTGCCATACGGCAATCGGCAATCGAATTGGAGTCCCTGGGGCGGTGGCCCGAGGTTGGTGGTACCTCCACTAGCCCGCCAGGCGTTTCCGTTGCACCGTGTGCCTCCAGAAGCACTCCTTCGAGCATCTGGGAGGATGCCCCCGGTCAGCTTACTCTGAAACGGTGAATTCCCCAGGACAATGGGAGCGTTCCATGTACCCCTGCAAATCCAGGCACCAGTCGCTTTACGACAGTCCCAGACTGGCTTCGCCTTTAGCACACCGTAGGCACTCAGCAAACAGTGTACCCAATGGGGAAATAACGGATCCCCTGGTCTTGGCACGGACAGGAGGCCATCCAGTCTGGTGGGGAGGCCTTTGGACCCACATTGGAATATGTTGAGAGCAAG
This sequence comes from Prionailurus bengalensis, assembly GCF_016509475.1. NCBI lineage: Eukaryota > Metazoa > Chordata > Mammalia > Carnivora > Felidae > Prionailurus > Prionailurus bengalensis. The sequence goes on along the minus strand of NW_025091216.1, from coordinate 35,380 downwards.
TGCCGGTCGGACGACGTCCTAGCTTCTGCGTTGTGCCTGCCACTCTGCGGAACCAGATGGACCGTCTCTTCACCGCCCGCCCGCCCCGCATTTCCTTTTAGATGTGGAGACCGATGACACTACCCACGAGGGTATGAAAAGGTTTACAGCTCACATAATGAGGCTTTCCAGGGAGAGCAGGCTGGCTCCCGGGCAGATTCAAAAATGGCTTGAGAGCAAAGGAAGGAGCCTGGGTTGGTGTGTTTATTATGGTGGTGAATGGAGGGTCTGGGGTAAAGCTTTTTGTCAGATCGACCGGAGGGAGGGCAGGAAGAGAGGAGGGAGTGGCGAGACTTAAAAGCTGTCTGCAGTCAAAGATCCAAAGGAAGTCAGACTCTCTATTACCTGCTGCAAGCTGCTTTCCCCTCTGTGAAATGGGGGTGGGCGGCCGCCTTCTGCGGGCACGGTGCCCGTGAAACGGTGCCTTCCACGGTGGATACTCAACAAACATCCCTTGGATCAGAGTCTGATGGCCGTCTTGATCTGATGTGATAAGGAGGGTTCCAGCCTGAGCAAGGGCAGGGGCGGGGGTGGGAGGTGAGGGGTGGGGGTGGGGGTGGGGGGGTGGGGGGGGGTTTTTGGGTGGGGGGGTCGGTCGAGGTGTTGGCGGGTGAGCGGGAGTGGGGGCAGGGCCAGGCCGGCCGGTGGGGACAAGGTGGAGGAAGAAAGGGAAGGGGAAGGGGTACGTCAGGTTCCTGTGAGAAGCTGAACCTGCTGGCTGACTTTGAGATATGAATGAGTCTGTGAAGGACGGGGACATGGGGGTGGGGGCATGACGATAGGGAGGAGCCCACCAGAAGCAAGGGTCCCCAGTTTTGAGGCCCAGATCATAACTCCAAGGTGGCTGGGCAGGTCAGTGGGATACAAACCGGTCCCTTCATTCCCCAATCGCTCCCCTGCCCCCGCTCTTGGTCAGACTGCAATGCCCGGGTTCCCCCCTCATGTGCCCTGAAATTCTGACTTGCATGGGCATTCTGACTTGTTCTTTAGGCCACCACCCCCCCCAACCCCCCCCCCCCCCCCCCCCCGCCAAGACGTCAGGCAGGTCTTCCTGATTCAGCTGGCTTTGTGTTCCATCCCACCTTCTCCTTTATTGAATATGTATCGCATGCTTCCCATAGGGACGCAGAGCCAAACGGGAGAGGCCTTGGGCCTCAAGGGAGTCACACAGCCAGGTGGGAGCCACAACCATGTGTTCATCTCTGACAGTCCCCTCCGCATCGAACCTGGAGTTGTGGCCTTTTGGGCAGGTGTCTTATCCTGGTCCTGGCCTGGATGCTCCCTGGTTGGGGCAGCGAGGAGGCGGGAATGGTGTCTGGTTTCTCTCTACTTCCCAGGACCAAGCACCGCCCCGGTGGGTCGTGGAGTTGAAGGTGATTAATGACTATTCCTTAAGTTGGAACCGCTGGCGATGGCAGGAGGCCCAGAGTGCTGGTGGTTTTGTCCTCCTGGGCAGATCCATTTCCCCAGGGTAAAAAGACAAGAGCTTTATCACTGGGCCTCCTGCTCTGTCCGAGGGTCCGTCCACTCTGTAGTGCCTGTCGCTTTCCGAATGGGGCATCCATTTTCTTGAGGAGGATTCTCCATACAAGTGACCACGCACCCCCTCACCCCCACCATGAATGCCTAGGGGGCAGGAATAGGATCACAGTCACGTCCCGGAGTTGGGCTCTGTCTGATGGGCGCCCAACCATCATCCACATGGAAAGGATGGGTCAATCCCGTGGACGCAAAGAATCAAACGTGTTCCGCTACTTTATTTTTTAAGTAAGTTCTATGTCCCCTGCAGGGCTTGAACTCATAGCCTTGAGATCAAGAGTCTCATGCTCTACCGACTGAGCTGTCCAGGCACCCCTGTTCTGCTACTTTTTAAAGAAAAATCGAAGGCGGGGTGGGGTGGCGGTGGGGGTGGTGGTGGTGCGGCCTGGCTGGCTCAGTCGGTAGAGCATGGAAGAGATTACTCAACAATAACGTCTTTAAAAAGGGGGGAGGGGGCACATGGGTGGCCCAGTTGGTTGAGAGGGGGACTTCGCAGCTCAGGTCATGATCTCATGGTTGGTGAGTTCGAGCCCCGCATCGGGCTCGCTGCTGTCAGCACAGAGCCTGCTTCGGAGCCTCTGCCCGCCCCCCTCCCCCCCCCCCCCCCCCCCCCCCCCCCCCCCCCCCCCCCCCCCCCCCCCCCCCCCCCCCCCGCCCTTCCCCTGCCTGGGCTCTCTCTCAAAAATAAACATTTAGAAAAAGAAGAAGGAAAGAGAGAGAGAGGAAGAAAGATCCAGGAGTGTTACAAAAATGTACACGCGGTACAGTTTAGGATCCAAGGTGGCATCTCAAAGTTGTGAAGGAAAAATACATTCCTTTGCACTGTACTGCAGAGTAGATACCAAATGGCTCAAAGATTTAGCTGTGGAGAAAGAAGAAAAAGACCTAAGGGAAGATCTAGGAAATTATTTTATAACCTCATCTGAAAAACATCTGAAAGCTATTTTTTTTCGTGATGAATAGGATGATAGAAAAAATAACTTTTTAAAGGTTGTTTGTTAATGTAATGGGTTTTTAAATTAAGAAATAGGTTGTGGGGGCGCCTGGGTGGCTCAGTCCATTAGGCGGCCGACTTCGGCTCAGGTCATGATCTCGCGGTCCCTGAGTTCGAGCCCCGCGTCGGGCTCTGTGCTGACCGCTCAGAGCCTGGAGCCTGTTTCAGATTCTGTGTCTCCCTCTCTCTGACCCTCCCCCATTCCATTCTCTGTCTAAAAATAAATAAACGTTAAAAAAAAATAGTTTGTGATATTTATTTGTTTATTTTTGAGAGCGAGAGAGACAGAGCGCGAGCAGTGGAGGGGGCAGATAGAGAGGGAGACACAGAATCCAAAGCGGACTCCAGGCTCTGAGCTGTCAGCACAGAGCCGGACGTGGGGCTGAAACCCACAAACCCTGACCTGAGATCCTGACCTGAGCCGAAGTCAGAGGCTCGAGGCTCAACTGACTGAGCCACCCAGGCGCCCCTATGTTTTAGATAATGTCTACGCCTAAACGTGGGGCTGGGACTCACGACCCCTCCAGGTCAAGAGTGGCAAGCCAGGCGCCTCTAAAATATAACTTTCAGTGGAACCTTAAGGAGATGAAATCCTCAAAAGACAGATAGCCAACAGAAGAAAATACTCACTGCTTGTATTACATACAAAGGGCCTTAAACTGTAAATTGCCGATACAAGCCCTTATGATAAAGCCCGACCAGTTAACCTAGCAAGTAAAAAGGGCCGAAGTCCCCGAACAGAGAGAGTCCAGGGCTCTCAAACACAGGAGAGAACACTCAGCCTTATCTTCTTACCCATGATTAGAGAAGTACAAGTCAAAAACCGTGCCGAGGTACCATTTTCACCTGTAAGATCGGCCCCTCCCCCTGCTCCCCTGCCCCCCCCCGCCCCCCCGCCCCCAAGCAATCCCCCCTTTGATGCCACGCGGAGTTGCTGGCGGGACTGGAGCAGCAGGCGCTGCCTGAGAACGTCCGCCGCCGTGCTCCTGCAGTCACTGTCCCTGCTCCCCCCCGAAATTCAAGGCCCCCTTGCGGCAAGAGTTGGCAGGACCGTGACCACACCGCACTCACGGCGAGGACACAAGGGCATACGACTGGCGTCCACCGAGCGCACTTTGCAGGCACTTGGGTCCGTGCGTGTGTATCTGAGCAAACTCCGCGGGAGTGAATCACGCCGAGGAGAGGGAAACGCCAAGTTATTGATTCGCGACGGGAACTGTTCCATCCCAATGAAAGTAATCCAGGAGGACATCTCCTTCTCGCGAGGGAACCAGCCTGGGGCTGGGACTCTGGGGCGGAAGACGGCCCGAAGGACGCGGACGCGAGCCGGGGGTGGGGGTGGAGGGTGGGCGTGCTGCTGAAGAGCCGTCAGCATCGCGACGCGCGGGGCACTGGCTGGGAGTGTAGGAGGCAGGATGTCATTCACTGAACGGTGGTTGAGTGGGCGGGGCGGGGCGGGCAGAGCAGCGGCCAAAAGCAAGGTCTTGCCTTCACGGGCTCCCGGAAGCCCCCCGGGATCTGCAGCCGTGTTGGCTGTCCCTTCGCAGTCCCCGCCAGCCGCCCCTCCTCCCGGGTCTTTGCGCGAGGTGTGTGCACGCCGGGAGGTGGGCCCCCAGTTGGGTTTGGGCTCGCGGCGCGCAGAGGCGGTCGGGAGGGTGGAGTCGGGCCGCGGCGGCCGCGCCTCCTCAGGGAACAAAAGGCGGGGCATCATGCAGATTAGAAATGGCTGTGCGGCGGCGCGGTAAGGACGGGCCAACCAGGGATACGGGATTTCCCCTTCAGAATGTGGAGAACGAAAAAAATGTGCACAAAAGTATTCTAGTGATTATCGATGGTCCTGTCGATGTCGCAAAGGATATCAGAAAAAGGAGTGAGCGTTAGGGTTCTCACCATGAGTTGAATATGGATGATGGGAGAACGGTACTGGAGAGGGAGGGGCAGGCCGGTATCGCTTCTCGGCCTTTTGGCTAAGATCAAGTGTAGTATCTGTTCTTATCAGTTTAATATCTGATACGTCCTCTATCCGAGGACAATATATTAAATGGATTTTTGGAGCCGGGAGATGGAATAGGGGCTTGCTCCGTCCACTCCGCGCATCGACCCGGTATTGCAGTACTTCCGGGAACGGTGCACTTCCCTTCCTTTCAGTGGGTTTCTAAAAGCAGATATGGCGCTTAGTTTGCGGCGCGCGCTCTCTCTCTTTTTTTTTTTTTTGTCTTCTCTCCTTTTTTTTCCTCTGGCGGTCGTTTTTTCGTTCCATTCTCTCGTCTTCCCTTTTCCGGTTTGCCAGCTCTTCTAAACCTTCCATTTCTCGTTCCCGGGAGTCTTGCTCCACGTTACCTCTCAAAGAGCTTTGCTCTCCTCCCCGCGCCCGGCCGTTTATGTTGTACACGCCCCCCCCGCCCCCCCGCCGCCTTGCCAGTCCTTGTGCTTTCTAAAGTCCAGCTAGCTGCAGCTCATTTCGCTTTTGAAGGTTTAGCTCCTGGCTGTCTCTCTCTGAGACACTTCTGTCATTCCTGGTGAGTTTCAACAGTCACACGGGCGATTCCTTCCGAACACCCCGCCTGACCTCTCAGTTTCTACGCCGCGGCTAAAATCTATCCCCCCTCGTCGGCCCGCTAGATTTTGTCATTCCCAATTGCTCTAACCGTGTCCCCATCCAGCATCACATTCTCCCATCGCCTTCTACCCTTCCTCTGCCCTTTGACACCTGACACTTCTCTGTTCCTTCACACCTACACCCCACCCCCTACCCCCGGATCCCTCAATGTCCTTGCCTCCCTATTGACCTGGATTCATTTCCTTGCACATACCCTCAGGTCCTTGACACGTTCTTGGTGCCACCTGTGCCACTGACTGTAGCCGGCGAAAAACCATAGCACCGGGCTGATCTGGCTCACCTAAACTCTCAGTGTGCCGGGGAGAAAACTAGATAGACCTCAACACATTTGTTACCCAGGCTCCAAGAGGCCCTTTCAGGAGAAGGAAAAATAAAAGCGTTGGGGGAGGGGACACCTGGGTGGCTCAGTCGGTTAAGCGTCTGACTTTGGCTCAGGTCATGATCTCTTGGTTTGTGAGTTCGAGCCCGGCGTCCGGCTCTGTGCTGACAGCTCAGAGCTGGAGCCTGCTTCAGATTCTGTCTCTTTCTCTCTCTCTCTCTCTCTCTCTCTCTCTCTCTCTCTCTCTCTCTCTGCCCTTCCCCCACTTGTGCCCTGTCTCTATCAGAAGTAAATAAATGTAAAAATTTTTTAAAAAGCACTGTGGGAAACTGCTTTATTTAAAATTGACACGAGTTTAATTAAACACAACAAAACTCACATTCTTACACTTCATACTTTCCAGGTTTTGAAGGCCTAAATATCCGAATCCGGGGACATCCTCCAAATGCAACGGACTGCTCATTGGCTGTCCTACCCGGCCTGTGAAATATTGCTTCTCCAGTATTTCCAATACATCTCTCCAACAGGTTCGGCCTTATCACTACTTCTGGTTCTTCTTGTGTTATGCCCAGAATTCGTGATTCCCCAAAGACCGCCAGGGAGCCGAGTCCGATGTAAAAGCAAAAGAGCCTTTATTCGAGCTAGCTCGAGCTCAATCCCCTACCTGCACCGACGCAGCGGTGAGATACCGGGGGGGGGGGGGGGGGGGGGGGGGGGGGGGGGGGGGGGGGGGGAGAGCGAGTTTCAAAAGGACAAAGGTTTTATTGGGGCCTAGGTAGGGGCAGTTGGTGAGGTAATGGCTATGGCCTCAGCCGATTGGCTGGGGAAGGGTCCGAGTCCTGTTAGGCAGGTGGGGGGCGGGGGGGGGGTTACTCAAGGGGAGGAGGTGTGGTCAAGGTGAAGGACACAGAACAAGATGGAGTTGGCCGGCGTAGGCCCGCCCTTTCACTTGCACCGTCAAAACACAACAGTCGAAGGTTTTTTTTCATTTTTATTTTTTATGTTTTTAACCCTCGGTGGCTTGCAATTCTGTTGACCTGCAAAGTCTGGTGTTTGAGAAAATTCATCTAGGATATTGTCATTTGAAGACGTGCGGTCGGAGGTTTCACTCATGTTGATCCCTTTCACACCCTCCTCATTAGAGACCAGTCCTTTGCTTTCATCTTCGGGTTCGTCTAGTCAGAGTCTAATCATTCATCTAACCGTGTCAGAGTTCTCTTCTTTGCCCATATTATGGGTGGAAAGGTGAAAATTTCCAAATTCTCGATGACATTCAACAAAAGCAAAATTCAGACTGCCAGGATAGTGTCTCCCATCTGCTTGTGTACCTTCTGGAAAGATGATTCGCTACTTTGTTTTTAATTGCAACAAGGCAGGGAGAAAACTGAGGGATGGTGGGTGCCACTCTGGTGAGGTGTTTCCCTGCCGCCTCACTCACGGCTCTGAGGGATTCCATTTCCTTAGCCTTGTAGATTTCTCCGTCCTAGTTGGGGATTGAGGAATAACTTCAGGCAAAAATAGCCCCAGGATGATGCAATAGCAAATTGTTTCGTTGTTTTGAGATTACAGGGAGAATAAGATTCCTAAGACCTGTTATGCCCAGAATTCGTGATCCCCAAAGACCACTAGGGAGCCGAGTCCGATGCAAAAGCAAAGAGCCTTTATTCGAGCTAGCTCGAGCTCAATCCCCTACCTGCACCGACGCAGCGGTGAGATACCAGGGAAAGAGAGCGAGTTTCAAAAGGACAAAGGTTTTATTGGGGCCTGGGGGCAGTTGGTGAGGTAATGGCTATGGCCTCAGCCGATTGGCTGGGGAGGGGTCCCGGGGAAGGGTCCGGCAGGTGAGGGAGGGTTTACTCAAGGGGAGGAGGTGTGGTCAAGGTGAAGGACACAGAACAAGATGGAGTCGGCTGGCGTAGGCCCGCCCTTTCATTCCCCCCTTGTCATGTAGCTTACGGACCCAATCATGGGACCGGCTGCATTTATGGTGACAAGAAGGACAGAGTCTGGAGGTTTACGAAAAGTTCTGGGAACCAAGTGTCCCTGGGGTGGCTCTGGGAGGTCTGATTAAGTATTGTCCCCGAGCTGGTGTCTATGATCTGCCAGGTGATGTTTTGGGGGGCGTGGGGACTCCCGGCAGCATGAGCAATGACAAGCAGAGTTAACAGAGTTACCAATATTAGGTAGGTCGAATGCGCTGTAGCTTGAGCTTGAGCGGGTTGTGTTGGTCCCGACTGATGGCCCATCGCGTGACGAAGTCCTTCCGGATCGAGGAGGGGTCCGCTGGCTGAGCGTGGGTGTGATGGACCCAGGTCGCGATGCCGTCTACCTTGAGAGCGGTGGGGGTTGTCAACACCACGATGTAGGGTCCCTTCCAGCGCGGCTCGAGAGTCTCTCGGTGGTGCCTCTTGACGTAGACCCAGTCTCCCGGCCTGTACTGATGAGGTGTTGGGATCCGGCCAGCCTCGTAGATGGCACGGAGGCGCGGCCAAATGTCCTCGTGCGCCCTCTGGAGCCCGCTCAAGGAAAGAAAAAGTTCTTGATCTTTAAACTCAGCAATAAGTTCAGCTAGAAGGCTGGGAATAACAGGGGGTGGCCTGCCAAACATGATCTCGTAGGGAGTAAAACCCAGAGTGTAAGGAGTGTTTCTAACCCGGTAAAGGGCGCACGGTAGGAGAGTCACCCAGTCCCCGCCTGGCTCCATGGTTAATTTGGTAAGGGTCTCTTTTAGGGTTCTGTTCATTCTTTCTACCTGTCCTGAGCTCTGGGGCCTATAAGCACAATGTAATTTCCAGTTTGCCCCCACCGCCTTGGCTACTGCCTGTGTTACCTGTGAGATAAAAGCTGGTCCATTGTCTGATCCTACCAGGGCAGGAAAACCATACCTGGGTAAGATGTCTTCTAGTAGCTTCTTAGCCACCGTCTGAGCCGTTTCATGCTTGGTTGGGTATGCCTCCACCCAGCCAGAGAAGGTGTCTGTAAATACCAGGTCCTCGTGTAGTGCCTCGTCGAAGATGGTGGGTGAATTTTTGAATCCCTGAGGTAGCCGTGTCCAGGTGAGTTGCCCACTGTAGCCCTCCTCCGGATCATGCCACTCGAAGGCGAACAAGGGTTGGCTCTGGGGTGCCAGCGGCAGACTGAAGAAGGCGTCCTTTAAATCTAGTACAGTATACCAGACCCTGGAGGGCGCCAAGGAGCTCAAGAGAGTATATGGGTTGGGAACAGTTGGGTGTATGTCCACGACCCTCTTATTTACTTCCCGGAGGTCTTGTACCGGTCGGTAGTCATTTGTGTGAGGCTTTTGACCGGCAGTAGGGGGGGTGTTCCAGGCAGACTGGCAAGGAACTAGTACCCCTAGGCTTCGTAGTCTCCGGATGTGTGGCTGGATCCCCTTCTGGGCCTCCTGAGACATGGGGTATTGTTTGATCCTTACCGGACTCTCTCCTGGCTTGAGCTCTACCAGGACTGGGGTCCTATGAGCGGCTAGTCCCATCCCCCCTGTCTCTGCCCAAACCGAGGGGAATTCTTGTAGCCATCTGTCTATATTATCCTCTCTCGGGAGCGCCTCCTGGTGGAGGAGGTATTCATCCTCTAGTTTCATGGTCAGGACCTGGATGGGGTGGCCCTTGCCATCGGTGACCTGAGGCCCCCCTTGTCTGAAAGTTATCTGAGCTCCAATCTTGGTCAGTAAGTCCCGTCCTAACAGCGGGTAGGGGCGTTCTGGTATTACCATAAAGGAGTGGGATACCCGGCCCATCCCCAAATCTACTGTTCTTCGGGTAGTCCATGAATACTGGCTCATACCAGTTGCCCCTTGTACCCAGGACTTCTTGCTAGCTAGTTTTCCTTGTGGGGTGCGGAGGACCGAATGTTGTGCTCCGGTGTCGACAAGGAAGTCAATAGGGGTCCCCTCCACTTTAAGAGTTACCCTGGGTTCGGGGAGAGGGTCCGAACCCTGACTCCCCTAATCACTTAGTTCATCCAGCTCTAGGACTTTTACTCGATCAGTCTTGCTTCCCTTCCCGCCGGCCCTTTTCGGACAATCTCGGGCCCAATGCCCTATCTCCTTGCAGTATGCACACTGATCCTTCTGCAGCCTCTGCTTCCCCCCCCCCCCCCCCCCCCCCTTGGTGGTGCTTTTACCTTTTCTTGCGTCGTCTGCCAGCTGCCGGAGACGGCGGTCTCGTTCCTCGGGGAAGTCAGCAGTGGTAGCTAGCAGTATTCTGGCCAGGTCTCGAGTCTGCTTACTGCTGGCAGCCACCATGGCGCGAGCCTGCTTGTCCTCAGGAGGCTCCCGGTTATTATATACCTTTTCGGCTACCACCAGTAAGTCCTGCAGACTTTTTTCTCCTAGTCTATCTATTTTCTGTAATTTTCTCCTAATGTCTACGGCCGATTGGTTTACAAAGGCCATGATAACAGCTGCCTTGCTTTCCGGAGCCTCTGGATCCATGGGGGTATAGGTACGGAATGCCTCCATGATCCGCTCTAAAAAGGCAGCCGGAGATTCATCTTTTCCCTGTTGTACATTTCCTACCTTGGCCAAATTGGTTGGCTTTCTAGCAGCCATTCGGAGACCCCCCATTAGAGTCTGGCGGTAGACCCGGAGCCTCTCCTTACCTTCTGCCGTGTTGAAATCCCACTGGGGCCGAGTTAAGGGGAAGGAGGCATCTATCTGAGCCTGGTTGGTGGTGGGATTCCCATCTGCGCCCGGAACTAGTTTTCGGGCCCCATTGAGGATTCTTTCTCTTTCTTCAGTCGTGAACAGGACCTGCAAAAGCTGCTGGCAATCATCCCACGTGGGCTGATGGGTAAAAAGAACAGAGTCTAATAAATCAATAAGCCCTGCCGGTTTCTCGGAAAACTTAGGATTCTGAGCTTTCCAATTGTAGAGGTCACTAGTGGCGAAAGGCCAATAGTGATGGGGCTGATTCCCCTCCGCGTCTGGGGGTCCGGTGGCTCGCAGGGGCAGAATAGTGGAGTCGGCGGCGGAGGCGGATTGCGCCCTCTGAGCCCTTTGTCGGGTAAAGGGCGGGCTTCCCCCTGGAGCGTTTCCGCCTCCCGCTCTCGGAACAGCGTCTGCCTCCCCCGGAGGGGGAGGATGGTGTTCTTCTGGCATCCTAGAGGGGTTATACGGGGGAGGAAAAATTAATTCTTCTTCAGTACCCCCCTGTAGGACAGGGTAGAGGGGTGCTGAAGGCTGGGTAAGACGTTTCCTCTTCTCTGTCTCCTGCAAAGCAAGAATGGGTTTTGGCTCTGGAGAGATCAGGTTTAGGAAGGGCTTAAGCCAAGAGGGTGGGTCTTCTACAAGGTCCTGCCAAGTGATAATGTAAGGGAGCTGATCAAGATGGCCCATCTTAGGCTGAGTGATGATACTCCTGACTCGGTGGATGGTAGGGAGGTCGAAGGTCCCCTCTGGTGGCCATCCGACATTGAAAGTTGGCCACTCGCTAGAACAAAAAAACTGCAACCGACCCTTTTGGACTTCCACACTGAGGTTGTTAGCTCTTCCCCTCACATCCTTAAAGTGATCAATCATAATACTTAGAGGAGTAGTCCGAGTCTGTCCCATAACGTCCGTCCAGTAAGTCCACAGAGCAAAACAGAGAAACACAAAAACAGACAAACAGAGGGCCCCTAGAAAGTCTTCCAACTCCATGGAAGCAGAACTGCAAGCTAGCTTAGACCTTTGAAGGGATTCCATGTCCCTCCAAAACCGATGAGGGGATTCCACGTCCCTCCAAAGACGACGGCCTCACGCCGACCAGCGGGAGCGACCCGCCTCGTCTCAGACCTTTGAGGGGATTCCACGTCCCTCCGAAAACAGATGAGGGGATTCCACGTCCCTCCAGAAGGGAGAATCGGAACGTCTTCCGAAACTCCCGGCCCGTGGTCCTCCAGTGCGTCCACTTAGACCGCGTCGGGCACTACCAGAATTCCAGAAATGAGCTCACACAGAAAAGACAGGACAGACACTAACCGTGGCCAGTCAGGCTCTCCGGGTCGGGGGTCCCTTGGGGGTCTTGGGGATCCCGGACGAGCCCCCAAATGTTATGCCCAGAATTCGTGATCCCCAAAGACCACTAGGGAGCCGAGTCCGATGCAAAAGCAAAGAGCCTTTATTCGAGCTAGCTCGAGCTCAATCCCCTACCTGCACCGACGCAGCGGTGAGATACCAGGGAAAGAGAGCGAGTTTCAAAAGGACAAAGGTTTTATTGGGGCCTGGGGGCAGTTGGTGAGGTAATGGCTATGGCCTCAGCCGATTGGCTGGGGAGGGGTCCCGGGGAAGGGTCCGGCAGGTGAGGGAGGGTTTACTCAAGGGGAGGAGGTGTGGTCAAGGTGAAGGACACAGAACAAGATGGAGTCAAGGGGAGGAGGTGTGGTCAAGGTGAAGGACACAGAACAAGATGGAGTCGGCTGGCGTAGGCCCGCCCTTTCAGACCCCGCGATGTGTCTTCGGTTTGGAGACAGAGAGAAAAGCAGCCGCAGAAGCTGGCCTGACACTCACAGCTAGGCTGTGGGGGTCTCCCGTGGAACGTAAACAGTTTCACACAACAGTGGCGGCAATCTGAAAAATAAAACAGCCAGTTATTTTACTAGCAAAAAACCCTATTTTACTAGCTATTCGGGAATAGCAGAGGAATTGCGATTACGGACCTGCAGGCTATGGTGAACTGCAGACAAGTCCGAAGAGGCAAAAGGAAGGTCAGCCTTTGTTTACGTTTTAGGAGGAAGCTGGGGAGGCTTGTTTTGAGCAACAGTTCCCTGGAGAAGAACAGGAGTTAGAGGTCCTGGCGGCTTCTCATTAGCTGCAAGCGGGGGTTAGTGCCTTGTTGGCTGGGGTGCAACAAGGGCTCTTCCTTCTTTTTCTTAAAGGCAGGAGATAAGCTTCCTATGTGAAAAGGGTCTCCCTTGTCAGAATAAATTTTTGTCTTCCTTCTTCCCGCTAAGGGTAGGCAGGCTGCAAGGAGTGGCACATGCTTGAGAGCTCCCCTTTCCAGTGCTTCCCGACTCCATTTTAACTGAGCTCTCCTTTATTTATTTTCTTTCTGTCTTTTTTTTTTTTTTTTTTAACGTTTATTTATTTATTTTTGAGATAGAGACAGACCATGAATGGGGGAGGGTCAGAAAGAGAGGGAGACACACAATCTGAAACAGGCCCCAGGCTCTGAGCTGTCAGCACAGAGCCTGACGCGGGGCTCGAACTCACAGAACGCGAGATCATGACCTGAGCCGAAGGCGGACGCCCAACCGACTGAGCCACCCAGGCGCCCCTCCTTTATTTATTTTCAACATCAACAGATTAAGGTCACTCTGTGACCCGTGATGAATCAAGACAGAAACAAGGCCACTCCGTAGTCGCCTCCGAACTGAGACAAGAAAAAAGAAGAATATTGTCCAAACAACAAAACTGACCAAACACCCCCTATCCTAGCTAATATGAGTAACTGCTGCTACTTTCCCAGTCGCAGTTTTGGCCTCGCTCTATTCTTCCTTTCTTCTAGGTAAGATGTATTCAGCTACCCAATCACTGAGTTACCCCCACTGCCTGAGGTCATCTGTAGGAGAGTGTGTGCGTGCGTGCGTGTGCGTGCGTGTGTGTGTGTGTGTGTGTGTGTGTTGTCTGGAGGGGGCGAATCTTTGTCCTTCTCCCCTTCAAGGTTCTTGGGGGTGGTGGGAAGGGGAGGATGGCTGGGGCTTTGTAGCAAAAGACGCATTAAAAAGAGAAAAAGAAACAGAAGTGTATTAGTGTACGTATCTCATATATACACAGGAGAAAGTCAGGGATGAATAACCCAATGGGGTGGCTGGAACTTGGGCTTACATAGCCGCTTGAAACAAAACAAACAGGGGCGCCTGCGTGACTCAGTCGGTTAAGTGTCTGACCCATGATTTCTGCTCAGGTCATGGTCTCATGGTTCATGAGATCGAGCCCGGAGTCGGGCTCTGCACTGGCCGACAGCACAGAGCCTCCTGGGGATTCTCTCTCTCTCTCTCTCTCTCTCTCTCTCTCTCTCTCCCCCCCCCCCTTCGCCCCGCCTCCTGCGTGTGTGTGCTCTCTCTCTCCGTCTCTCTCTCTCTCTCTGAAAATAAAATATACAAATAAAGAATCTTTAAAAACAAAACAAACAGAAACAAAAAAATAAATTTTCAGAAAAGTGACAAAAAGTAAAAGGGTTTTGAGTTTCTAGGCTGGCCAACTGTGGGATGGTAACTATATGGGGAAACAGTGGAAGATAAGGGCTGGGCAGTAAAATTTGTTAGGTAGAGTCTCTGGTGCCAGTCTCCGGGCTGATAAGGATCCAGGGTTGTCCGTAGTTAACTCCTGTATACCTTTATGTCCTGATTTTAGGCCAATCGGGGGAGGGAAGAGTTTTTTCCTCCTGTTTCAGCTGGAAATAATCCTTACGCCAAAGTGGCATATTGGCGGGCGGCGGGGGAGGGGGGCAATTCCGCCACCCTTCGCATCCCAAAGGAAGGCCTCGCTCACTTAAACCTTCCCCAAGCCCCCTAATGCAAGCCTACATCCTGTATATAATGAGCCATTCCTGACACCCTCTCACTGAGGCGCCCCGCGGGTTCCTTCTCACTTTGCAGCAAGCGGTAACCCAAGCCTTTTCATTACAGGTGTGTTCCTGGTGGTCTTTGGCCGGATGGCGTTGACAAGTTATTAAGAGGGTCCACCGATGGACCCATATGGGAACTGCGACATGGAATGCGTTTTATTCTAACAAGCAAAGTCCCCCCCACCCCCCGTTAGAAGACCTATAAACGAGAATACAAGTCATGAAATACCACTATTTACAAATAGAACTGCTCAAAAGAGAAACTAGAAAAAAAAAAGAGAAACGGTTGTTGATCTCATAACTCCTAGAGCAAGACAGCTTAGTAAAAGGGTAGAGGGATGGATATATATGTATCTGCATCTGTGTCGGTGTATGTATGTACAGCACACAACAGATCCATGATGTTAGGTGGTGGGTGCTCACGGTAGAAATCTTTCAACGTTGCTGTACGTGCGAAAAGAAATTTAAGAAGAAAAGAAAAATGCTGCCAAGAAAAACCTCACAAAGCTATTTGTCTCGTTCTGGGCTTTCTCCAAGGAAATGAGACTTGAGACAGCTTTCCCGCTACAGGCGCGTTTCCCTTTCAAGGCGAGAGAGAGAGAGAGACAGAGAGAGAGCGCGAGCGCGCGCGAGCCGGCGCTGACGGCAGGAAACCAGGAAACGGCGCGTGTGTGGGCGGGACATGCAAATTAAAGTGGCTGTTTCTCTCGCGAGCTATGGGAGCAAAACAATAAAAAGCGTGAAAGCCCCGAACAAGTTAAGCGATCTGATAAACTGAGTATGTCTTAGGAGTTGTGACGATGACACACTGTCCAGTCTAAGGAAAGAGGGTGAGCCTTCGTTTGAGGGTGACTTTTCTCACCATGACCCAAAGGAGGAGTGAGAGGGAGGGTGTCGATGCGCTGGGGAAGATGTGGTTATCGCTTCTCGGCCTTTTGGCTAAGATCAAGTGTAGTATCTGTTCTTATCAGTTTAATATCTGATACGTCCTCTATCCGAGGACAATATATTAAATGGATTTTTGGAGCCGGGAGATGGAATAGGAGCTTGCTCCGTCCACTCCGCGCATCGACCTGGTATTGCAGTACTTCCAGGAACGGTGCACCTCCCCTTGGGAGGAAACACTCGTGTGTCTCAAAAGTCAGTTTTCGTTTCTCTCCTGTCCTCTAGATGCCACTCGTTGCTTTTTTCTTTTGTGTGCGTGTGTTGCTGGAGATGCGTAATCATATACTACACTTGAGTTGCTTTCCAGGGCGTATATATCCCAGTACGCGTGTCATACGAAATGGTGAGGGGCGTCTTTTTGGTTCCAGTTTTTTTTTATCCCAATTGGCCTTGTAGTTATCATCTCTGACTCACATACTACCTCCTGTCACTTCCTGTTCCTGAGTATTCTTTCAGAGGAAGACTTCCTCCCAAGAGGTTCTGGTCTTTCGGACTTTCTTGACCTTGCAATTCTTCCTGAGGTTTCCTTATTGAGGTCCTCTCAGATCTCTATATAACGGGTGGAACCTTCAAATTTCCTTTGGCGTATAGGAAGGGAGGGGCTTTTTCAACAATGTACATGGACCCCTCGGTTAAAGTGCATCTAACTTTTTGGCTCAGGGAATTCGGTTTGGGAGTCAATTCTTCCTCTCTCCACCCACGCTCAACAAATTATAAGCGCACATTAGAAGATAGACATGAGGGAAGGAGGAAATCCCAATCGTTAGAGCAACTTGTAGAGATTCATTGCAATTCTCATAAAATTCCTCTATGAATGCTAAGAGTTCACTTGAGTCAAAACACCACAAAATTCGGAAGGTCCGCTTAAGCACAAGTCCTCAAGGTGATCATAACTCATGTAAAGCTGAAAAACTCACTGATGTTAAAAGAAAAAGGCGATCAACGAACAGGATCTTAGCTACATCTCTATCCGCTCGCTCCCCAAACCAAAAACCACCCTTAAAAACCTCAATAGTCTACACAGCGAAACAGCAGAAACTACTGCGAAGAAACGTGAAAGTTGCGGCTAGAAGCAGAAGCTGCAACTCGAAAAGAAAAGACAGGGCGGAAACTGACTTTTGAGACACACGAGTGTTTCCTCCCAAGGGGAGGTGCACCGTTCCTGGAAGTACTGCAATACCAGGTCGATGCGCGGAGTGGACGGAGCAAGCTCCTATTCCATCTCCCGGCTCCAAAAATCCATTTAATATATTGTCCTCGGATAGAGGACGTATCAGATATTAAACTGATAAGAACAGATACTACACTTGATCTTAGCCAAAAGGCCGAGAAGCGATAACCACATCTTCCCCAGCGCATCGACACCCTCCCTCTCACTCCTCCTTTGGGTCATGGTGAGAAAAGTCACCCTCAAACGAAGGCTCACCCTCTTTCCTTAGACTGGACAGTGTGTCATCGTCACAACTCCTAAGACATACTCAGTTTATCAGATCGCTTAACTTGTTCGGGGCTTTCACGCTTTTTATTGTTTTGCTCCCATAGCTCGCGAGAGAAACAGCCACTTTAATTTGCATGTCCCGCCCACACACGCGCCGTTTCCTGGTTTCCTGCCGTCAGCGCCGGCTCGCGCGCGCTCGCGCTCTCTCTCTGTCTCTCTCTCTCTCTCGCCTTGAAAGGGAAACGCGCCTGTAGCGGGAAAGCTGTCTCAAGTCTCATTTCCTTGGAGAAAGCCCAGAACGAGACAAATAGCTTTGTGAGGTTTTTCTTGGCAGCATTTTTCTTTTCTTCTTAAATTTCTTTTCGCACGTACAGCAACGTTGAAAGATTTCTACCGTGAGCACCCACCACCTAACATCATGGATCTGTTGTGTGCTGTACATACATACACCGACACAGATGCAGATACATATATATCCATCCCTCTACCCTTTTACTAAGCTGTCTTGCTCTAGGAGTTATGAGATCAACAACCGTTTCTCTTTTTTTTTTTCTAGTTTCTCTTTTGAGCAGTTCTATTTGTAAATAGTGGTATTTCATGACTTGTATTCTCGTTTATAGGTCTTCTAACGGGGGGTGGGGGGGACTTTGCTTGTTAGAATAAAACGCATTCCATGTCGCAGTTCCCATATGGGTCCATCGGTGGACCCTCTTAATAACTTGTCAACGCCATCCGGCCAAAGACCACCAGGAACACACCTGTAATGAAAAGGCTTGGGTTACCGCTTGCTGCAAAGTGAGAAGGAACCCGCGGGGCGCCTCAGTGAGAGGGTGTCAGGAATGGCTCATTATATACAGGATGTAGGCTTGCATTAGGGGGCTTGGGGAAGGTTTAAGTGAGCGAGGCCTTCCTTTGGGATGCGAAGGGTGGCGGAATTGCCCCCCTCCCCCGCCGCCCGCCAATATGCCACTTTGGCGTAAGGATTATTTCCAGCTGAAACAGGAGGAAAAAACTCTTCCCTCCCCCGATTGGCCTAAAATCAGGACATAAAGGTATACAGGAGTTAACTACGGACAACCCTGGATCCTTATCAGCCCGGAGACTGGCACCAGAGACTCTACCTAACAAATTTTACTGCCCAGCCCTTATCTTCCACTGTTTCCCCATATAGTTACCATCCCACAGTTGGCCAGCCTAGAAACTCAAAACCCTTTTACTTTTTGTCACTTTTCTGAAAATTTATTTTTTTGTTTCTGTTTGTTTTGTTTTTAAAGATTCTTTATTTGTATATTTTATTTTCAGAGAGAGAGAGAGAGACGGAGAGAGAGAGCACACACACGCAGGAGGCGGGGCGAAGGGGGGGGGAGAGAGAGAGAGAGAGAGAGAGAGAGAGAGAGAGAGAATCCCCAGGAGGCTCTGTGCTGTCGGCCAGTGCAGAGCCCGACTCCGGGCTCGATCTCATGAACCATGAGACCATGACCTGAGCAGAAATCATGGGTCAGACACTTAACCGACTGAGTCACGCAGGCGCCCCTGTTTGTTTTGTTTCAAGCGGCTATGTAAGCCCAAGTTCCAGCCACCCCATTGGGTTATTCATCCCTGACTTTCTCCTGTGTATATATGAGATACGTACACTAATACACTTCTGTTTCTTTTTCTCTTTTTAATGCGTCTTTTGCTACAAAGCCCCAGCCATCCTCCCCTTCCCACCACCCCCAAGAACCTTGAAGGGGAGAAGGACAAAGATTCGCCCCCTCCAGACAACACACACACACACACACACACACACGCACGCACACGCACGCACGCACACACTCTCCTACAGATGACCTCAGGCAGTGGGGGTAACTCAGTGATTGGGTAGCTGAATACATCTTACCTAGAAGAAAGGAAGAATAGAGCGAGGCCAAAACTGCGACTGGGAAAGTAGCAGCAGTTACTCATATTAGCTAGGATAGGGGGTGTTTGGTCAGTTTTGTTGTTTGGACAATATTCTTCTTTTTTCTTGTCTCAGTTCGGAGGCGACTACGGAGTGGCCTTGTTTCTGTCTTGATTCATCACGGGTCACAGAGTGACCTTAATCTGTTGATGTTGAAAATAAATAAAGGAGGGGCGCCTGGGTGGCTCAGTCGGTTGGGCGTCCGCCTTCGGCTCAGGTCATGATCTCGCGTTCTGTGAGTTCGAGCCCCGCGTCAGGCTCTGTGCTGACAGCTCAGAGCCTGGGGCCTGTTTCAGATTGTGTGTCTCCCTCTCTTTCTGACCCTCCCCCATTCATGGTCTGTCTCTATCTCAAAAATAAATAAATAAACGTTAAAAAAAAAAAAAAAAAGACAGAAAGAAAATAAATAAAGGAGAGCTCAGTTAAAATGGAGTCGGGAAGCACTGGAAAGGGGAGCTCTCAAGCATGTGCCACTCCTTGCAGCCTGCCTACCCTTAGCGGGAAGAAGGAAGACAAAAATTTATTCTGACAAGGGAGACCCTTTTCACATAGGAAGCTTATCTCCTGCCTTTAAGAAAAAGAAGGAAGAGCCCTTGTTGCACCCCAGCCAACAAGGCACTAACCCCCGCTTGCAGCTAATGAGAAGCCGCCAGGACCTCTAACTCCTGTTCTTCTCCAGGGAACTGTTGCTCAAAACAAGCCTCCCCAGCTTCCTCCTAAAACGTAAACAAAGGCTGACCTTCCTTTTGCCTCTTCGGACTTGTCTGCAGTTCACCATAGCCTGCAGGTCCGTAATCGCAATTCCTCTGCTATTCCCGAATAGCTAGTAAAATAGGGTTTTTTGCTAGTAAAATAACTGGCTGTTTTATTTTTCAGATTGCCGCCACTGTTGTGTGAAACTGTTTACGTTCCACGGGAGACCCCCACAGCCTAGCTGTGAGTGTCAGGCCAGCTTCTGCGGCTGCTTTTCTCTCTGTCTCCAAACCGAAGACACATCGCGGGGTCTGAAAGGGCGGGCCTACGCCAGCCGACTCCATCTTGTTCTGTGTCCTTCACCTTGACCACACCTCCTCCCCTTGACTCCATCTTGTTCTGTGTCCTTCACCTTGACCACACCTCCTCCCCTTGAGTAAACCCTCCCTCACCTGCCGGACCCTTCCCCGGGACCCCTCCCCAGCCAATCGGCTGAGGCCATAGCCATTACCTCACCAACTGCCCCCAGGCCCCAATAAAACCTTTGTCCTTTTGAAACTCGCTCTCTTTCCCTGGTATCTCACCGCTGCGTCGGTGCAGGTAGGGGATTGAGCTCGAGCTAGCTCGAATAAAGGCTCTTTGCTTTTGCATCGGACTCGGCTCCCTAGTGGTCTTTGGGGATCACGAATTCTGGGCATAACATTTGGGGGCTCGTCCGGGATCCCCAAGACCCCCAAGGGACCCCCGACCCGGAGAGCCTGACTGGCCACGGTTAGTGTCTGTCCTGTCTTTTCTGTGTGAGCTCATTTCTGGAATTCTGGTAGTGCCCGACGCGGTCTAAGTGGACGCACTGGAGGACCACGGGCCGGGAGTTTCGGAAGACGTTCCGATTCTCCCTTCTGGAGGGACGTGGAATCCCCTCATCTGTTTTCGGAGGGACGTGGAATCCCCTCAAAGGTCTGAGACGAGGCGGGTCGCTCCCGCTGGTCGGCGTGAGGCCGTCGTCTTTGGAGGGACGTGGAATCCCCTCATCGGTTTTGGAGGGACATGGAATCCCTTCAAAGGTCTAAGCTAGCTTGCAGTTCTGCTTCCATGGAGTTGGAAGACTTTCTAGGGGCCCTCTGTTTGTCTGTTTTTGTGTTTCTCTGTTTTGCTCTGTGGACTTACTGGACGGACGTTATGGGACAGACTCGGACTACTCCTCTAAGTATTATGATTGATCACTTTAAGGATGTGAGGGGAAGAGCTAACAACCTCAGTGTGGAAGTCCAAAAGGGTCGGTTGCAGTTTTTTTGTTCTAGCGAGTGGCCAACTTTCAATGTCGGATGGCCACCAGAGGGGACCTTCGACCTCCCTACCATCCACCGAGTCAGGAGTATCATCACTCAGCCTAAGATGGGCCATCTTGATCAGCTCCCTTACATTATCACTTGGCAGGACCTTGTAGAAGACCCACCCTCTTGGCTTAAGCCCTTCCTAAACCTGATCTCTCCAGAGCCAAAACCCATTCTTGCTTTGCAGGAGACAGAGAAGAGGAAACGTCTTACCCAGCCTTCAGCACCCCTCTACCCTGTCCTACAGGGGGGTACTGAAGAAGAATTAATTTTTCCTCCCCCGTATAACCCCTCTAGGATGCCAGAAGAACACCATCCTCCCCCTCCGGGGGAGGCAGACGCTGTTCCGAGAGCGGGAGGCGGAAACGCTCCAGGGGGAAGCCCGCCCTTTACCCGACAAAGGGCTCAGAGGGCGCAATCCGCCTCCGCCGCCGACTCCACTATTCTGCCCCTGCGAGCCACCGGACCCCCAGACGCGGAGGGGAATCAGCCCCATCACTATTGGCCTTTCGCCACTAGTGACCTCTACAATTGGAAAGCTCAGAATCCTAAGTTTTCCGAGAAACCGGCAGGGCTTATTGATTTATTAGACTCTGTTCTTTTTACCCATCAGCCCACGTGGGATGATTGCCAGCAGCTTTTGCAGGTCCTGTTCACGACTGAAGAAAGAGAAAGAATCCTCAATGGGGCCCGAAAACTAGTTCCGGGCGCAGATGGGAATCCCACCACCAACCAGGCTCAGATAGATGCCTCCTTCCCCTTAACTCGGCCCCAGTGGGATTTCAACACGGCAGAAGGTAAGGAGAGGCTCCGGGTCTACCGCCAGACTCTAATGGGGGGTCTCCGAATGGCTGCTAGAAAGCCAACCAATTTGGCCAAGGTAGGAAATGTACAACAGGGAAAAGATGAATCTCCGGCTGCCTTTTTAGAGCGGATCATGGAGGCATTCCGTACCTATACCCCCATGGATCCAGAGGCTCCGGAAAGCAAGGCAGCTGTTATCATGGCCTTTGTAAACCAATCGGCCGTAGACATTAGGAGAAAATTACAGAAAATAGATAGACTAGGAGAAAAAAGTCTGCAGGACTTACTGGTGGTAGCCGAAAAGGTATATAATAACCGGGAGCCTCCTGAGGACAAGCAGGCTCGCGCCATGGTGGCTGCCAGCAGTAAGCAGACTCGAGACCTGGCCAGAATACTGCTAGCTACCACTGCTGACTTCCCCGAGGAACGAGACCGCCGTCTCCGGCAGCTGGCAGACGACGCAAGAAAAGGTAAAAGCACCACCAAGGGGGGGGGGGGGGGGGGGGGGGGGGGGGGGGGGGGGGGGGAAGCAGAGGCTGCAGAAGGATCAGTGTGCATACTGCAAGGAGATAGGGCATTGGGCCCGAGATTGTCCGAAAAGGGCCGGCGGGAAGGGAAGCAAGACTGATCGAGTAAAAGTCCTAGAGCTGGATGAACTAAGTGATTAGGGGAGTCAGGGTTCGGACCCTCTCCCCGAACCCAGGGTAACTCTTAAAGTGGAGGGGACCCCTATTGACTTCCTTGTCGACACCGGAGCACAACATTCGGTCCTCCGCACCCCACAAGGAAAACTAGCTAGCAAGAAGTCCTGGGTACAAGGGGCAACTGGTATGAGCCAGTATTCATGGACTACCCGAAGAACAGTAGATTTGGGGATGGGCCGGGTATCCCACTCCTTTATGGTAATACCAGAACGCCCCTACCCGCTGTTAGGACGGGACTTACTGACCAAGATTGGAGCTCAGATAACTTTCAGACAAGGGGGGCCTCAGGTCACCGATGGCAAGGGCCACCCCATCCAGGTCCTGACCATGAAACTAGAGGATGAATACCTCCTCCACCAGGAGGCGCTCCCGAGAGAGGATAATATAGACAGATGGCTACAAGAATTCCCCTCGGTTTGGGCAGAGACAGGGGGGATGGGACTAGCCGCTCATAGGACCCCAGTCCTGGTAGAGCTCAAGCCAGGAGAGAGTCCGGTAAGGATCAAACAATACCCCATGTCTCAGGAGGCCCAGAAGGGGATCCAGCCACACATCCGGAGACTACGAAGCCTAGGGGTACTAGTTCCTTGCCAGTCTGCCTGGAACACCCCCCCTACTGCCGGTCAAAAGCCTCACACAAATGACTACCGACCGGTACAAGACCTCCGGGAAGTAAATAAGAGGGTCGTGGACATACACCCAACTGTTCCCAACCCATATACTCTCTTGAGCTCCTTGGCGCCCTCCAGGGTCTGGTATACTGTACTAGATTTAAAGGACGCCTTCTTCAGTCTGCCGCTGGCACCCCAGAGCCAACCCTTGTTCGCCTTCGAGTGGCATGATCCGGAGGAGGGCTACAGTGGGCAACTCACCTGGACACGGCTACCTCAGGGATTCAAAAATTCACCCACCATCTTCGACGAGGCACTACACGAGGACCTGGTATTTACAGACACCTTCTCTGGCTGGGTGGAGGCATACCCAACCAAGCATGAAACGGCTCAGACGGTGGCTAAGAAGCTACTAGAAGACATCTTACCCAGGTATGGTTTTCCTGCCCTGGTAGGATCAGACAATGGACCAGCTTTTATCTCACAGGTAACACAGGCAGTAGCCAAGGCGGTGGGGGCAAACTGGAAATTACATTGTGCTTATAGGCCCCAGAGCTCAGGACAGGTAGAAAGAATGAACAGAACCCTAAAAGAGACCCTTACCAAATTAACCATGGAGCCAGGCGGGGACTGGGTGACTCTCCTACCGTGCGCCCTTTACCGGGTTAGAAACACTCCTTACACTCTGGGTTTTACTCCCTACGAGATCATGTTTGGCAGGCCACCCCCTGTTATTCCCAGCCTTCTAGCTGAACTTATTGCTGAGTTTAAAGATCAAGAACTTTTTCTTTCCTTGAGCGGGCTCCAGAGGGCGCACGAGGACATTTGGCCGCGCCTCCGTGCCATCTACGAGGCTGGCCGGATCCCAACACCTCATCAGTACAGGCCGGGAGACTGGGTCTACGTCAAGAGGCACCACCGAGAGACTCTCGAGCCGCGCTGGAAGGGACCCTACATCGTGGTGTTGACAACCCCCACCGCTCTCAAGGTAGACGGCATCGCGACCTGGGTCCATCACACCCACGCTCAGCCAGCGGACCCCTCCTCGATCCGGAAGGACTTCGTCACGCGATGGGCCATCAGTCGGGACCAACACAACCCGCTCAAGCTCAAGCTACAGCGCATTCGACCTACCTAATATTGGTAACTCTGTTAACTCTGCTTGTCATTGCTCATGCTGCCGGGAGTCCCCACGCCCCCCAAAACATCACCTGGCAGATCATAGACACCAGCTCGGGGACAATACTTAATCAGACCTCCCAGAGCCACCCCAGGGACACTTGGTTCCCAGAACTTTTCGTAAACCTCCAGACTCTGTCCTTCTTGTCACCATAAATGCAGCCGGTCCCATGATTGGGTCCGTAAGCTACATGACAAGGGGGGAATGAAAGGGCGGGCCTACGCCAGCCGACTCCATCTTGTTCTGTGTCCTTCACCTTGACCACACCTCCTCCCCTTGAGTAAACCCTCCCTCACCTGCCGGACCCTTCCCCGGGACCCCTCCCCAGCCAATCGGCTGAGGCCATAGCCATTACCTCACCAACTGCCCCCAGGCCCCAATAAAACCTTTGTCCTTTTGAAACTCGCTCTCTTTCCCTGGTATCTCACCGCTGCGTCGGTGCAGGTAGGGGATTGAGCTCGAGCTAGCTCGAATAAAGGCTCTTTGCTTTTGCATCGGACTCGGCTCCCTAGTGGTCTTTGGGGATCACGAATTCTGGGCATAACAGGTCTTAGGAATCTTATTCTCCCTGTAATCTCAAAACAACGAAACAATTTGCTATTGCATCATCCTGGGGCTATTTTTGCCTGAAGTTATTCCTCAATCCCCAACTAGGACGGAGAAATCTACAAGGCTAAGGAAATGGAATCCCTCAGAGCCGTGAGGCGGCAGGGAAACACCTCACCAGAGTGGCACCCACCATCCCTCAGTTTTCTCCCTGCCTTGTTGCAATTAAAAACAAAGTAGCGAATCATCTTTCCAGAAGGTACACAAGCAGATGGGAGACACTATCCTGGCAGTCTGAATTTTGCTTTTGTTGAATGTCATCGAGAATTTGGAAATTTTCACCTTTCCACCCATAATATGGGCAAAGAAGAGAACTCTGACACGGTTAGATGAATGATTAGACTCTGACTAGACGAACCCGAAGATGAAAGCAAAGGACTGGTCTCTAATGAGGAGGGTGAAAGGGATCAACATGAGTGAAACCTCCGACCGCACGTCTTCAAATGACAATATCCTAGATGAATTTTCTCAAACACCAGACTTTGCAGGTCAACAGAATTGCAAGCCACCGAGGGTTAAAAACATAAAAAATAAAAATGAAAAAAACCTTCGACTGTTGTGTTTTGACGGTGCAAGTGAAAGGGCGGGCCTACGCCGGCCAACTCCATCTTGTTCTGTGTCCTTCACCTTGACCACACCTCCTCCCCTTGAGTAACCCCCCCGCCCCCCACCTGCCTAACAGGACTCGGACCCTTCCCCAGCCAATCGGCTGAGGCCATAGCCATTACCTCACCAACTGCCCCTACCTAGGCCCCAATAAAACCTTTGTCCTTTTGAAACTCGCTCTCCCCCCCCCCCCCCCCCCCCCCCCCCCCCCCCGGTATCTCACCGCTGCGTCGGTGCAGGTAGGGGATTGAGCTCGAGCTAGCTCGAATAAAGGCTCTTTTGCTTTTACATCGGACTCGGCTCCCTGGCGGTCTTTGGGGAATCACGAATTCTGGGCATAACACAAGAAGAACCAGAAGTAGTGATAAGGCCGAACCTGTTGGAGAGATGTATTGGAAATACTGGAGAAGCAATATTTCACAGGCCGGGTAGGACAGCCAATGAGCAGTCCGTTGCATTTGGAGGATGTCCCCGGATTCGGATATTTAGGCCTTCAAAACCTGGAAAGTATGAAGTGTAAGAATGTGAGTTTTGTTGTGTTTAATTAAACTCGTGTCAATTTTAAATAAAGCAGTTTCCCACAGTGCTTTTTAAAAAATTTTTACATTTATTTACTTCTGATAGAGACAGGGCACAAGTGGGGGAAGGGCAGAGAGAGAGAGAGAGAGAGAGAGAGAGAGAGAGAGAGAGAGAGAGAAAGAGACAGAATCTGAAGCAGGCTCCAGCTCTGAGCTGTCAGCACAGAGCCGGACGCCGGGCTCGAACTCACAAACCAAGAGATCATGACCTGAGCCAAAGTCAGACGCTTAACCGACTGAGCCACCCAGGTGTCCCCTCCCCCAACGCTTTTATTTTTCCTTCTCCTGAAAGGGCCTCTTGGAGCCTGGGTAACAAATGTGTTGAGGTCTATCTAGTTTTCTCCCCGGCACACTGAGAGTTTAGGTGAGCCAGATCAGCCCGGTGCTATGGTTTTCGCCGGCTACAGTCAGTGGCACAGGTGGCACCAAGAACGTGTCAAGGACCTGAGGGTATGTGCAAGGAAATGAATCCAGGTCAATAGGGAGGCAAGGACATTGAGGGATCCGGGGGTAGGGGTGGGGTGTAGGTGTGAAGGAACAGAGAAGTGTCAGGTGTCAAAGGGCAGAGGAAGGGTAGAAGGCGATGGGAGAATGTGATGCTGGATGGGGACACGGTTAGAGCAATTGGGAATGACAAAATCTAGCGGGCCGACGAGGGGGGATAGATTTTAGCCGCGGCGTAGAAACTGAGAGGTCAGGCGGGGTGTTCGGAAGGAATCGCCCGTGTGACTGTTGAAACTCACCAGGAATGACAGAAGTGTCTCAGAGAGAGACAGCCAGGAGCTAAACCTTCAAAAGCGAAATGAGCTGCAGCTAGCTGGACTTTAGAAAGCACAAGGACTGGCAAGGCGGCGGGGGGGCGGGGGGGGCGTGTACAACATAAACGGCCGGGCGCGGGGAGGAGAGCAAAGCTCTTTGAGAGGTAACGTGGAGCAAGACTCCCGGGAACGAGAAATGGAAGGTTTAGAAGAGCTGGCAAACCGGAAAAGGGAAGACGAGAGAATGGAACGAAAAACGACCGCCAGAGGAAAAAAAAGGAGAGAAGACAAAAAAAAAAAAAGAGAGAGAGCGCGCGCCGCAAACTAAGCGCCATATCTGCTTTTAGAAACCCACTGAAAGGAAGGGAAGTGCACCGTTCCCGGAAGTACTGCAATACCGGGTCGATGCGCGGAGTGGACGGAGCAAGCCCCTATTCCATCTCCCGGCTCCAAAAATCCATTTAATATATTGTCCTCGGATAGAGGACGTATCAGATATTAAACTGATAAGAACAGATACTACACTTGATCTTAGCCAAAAGGCCGAGAAGCGATACCGGCCTGCCCCTCCCTCTCCAGTACCGTTCTCCCATCATCCATATTCAACTCATGGTGAGAACCCTAACGCTCACTCCTTTTCTGATATCCTTTGCGACATCGACAGGACCATCGATAATCACTAGAATACTTTTGTGCACATTTTTTTCGTTCTCCACATTCTGAAGGGGAAATCCCGTATCCCTGGTTGGCCCGTCCTTACCGCGCCGCCGCACAGCCATTTCTAATCTGCATGATGCCCCGCCTTTTGTTCCCTGAGGAGGCGCGGCCGCCGCGGCCCGACTCCACCCTCCCGACCGCCTCTGCGCGCCGCGAGCCCAAACCCAACTGGGGGCCCACCTCCCGGCGTGCACACACCTCGCGCAAAGACCCGGGAGGAGGGGCGGCTGGCGGGGACTGCGAAGGGACAGCCAACACGGCTGCAGATCCCGGGGCTTCCGGGAGCCCGTGAAGGCAAGACCTTGCTTTTGGCCGCTGCTCTGCCCGCCCCGCCCCGCCCACTCAACCACCGTTCAGTGAATGACATCCTGCCTCCTACACTCCCAGCCAGTGCCCCGCGCGTCGCGATGCTGACGGCTCTTCAGCAGCACGCCCACCCTCCACCCCCACCCCCGGCTCGCGTCCGCGTCCTTCGGGCCGTCTTCCGCCCCAGAGTCCCAGCCCCAGGCTGGTTCCCTCGCGAGAAGGAGATGTCCTCCTGGATTACTTTCATTGGGATGGAACAGTTCCCGTCGCGAATCAATAACTTGGCGTTTCCCTCTCCTCGGCGTGATTCACTCCCGCGGAGTTTGCTCAGATACACACGCACGGACCCAAGTGCCTGCAAAGTGCGCTCGGTGGACGCCAGTCGTATGCCCTTGTGTCCTCGCCGTGAGTGCGGTGTGGTCACGGTCCTGCCAACTCTTGCCGCAAGGGGGCCTTGAATTTCGGGGGAGCAGGGACAGTGACTGCAGGAGCACGGCGGCGGACGTTCTCAGGCAGCGCCTGCTGCTCCAGTCCCGCCAGCAACTCCGCGTGGCATCAAAGGGGGGATTGCTTGGGGGCGGGGGGGCGGGGGGGGGCAGGGGAGCAGGGGGAGGGGCCGATCTTACAGGTGAAAATGGTACCTCGGCACGGTTTTGACTTGTACTTCTCTAATCATGGGTAAGAAGATAAGGCTGAGTGTTCTCTCCTGTGTTTGAGAGCCCTGGACTCTCTCTGTTCGGGGACTTCGGCCCTTTTTACTTGCTAGGTTAACTGGTCGGGCTTTATCATAAGGGCTTGTATCGGCAATTTACAGTTTAAGGCCCTTTGTATGTAATACAAGCAGTGAGTATTTTCTTCTGTTGGCTATCTGTCTTTTGAGGATTTCATCTCCTTAAGGTTCCACTGAAAGTTATATTTTAGAGGCGCCTGGCTTGCCACTCTTGACCTGGAGGGGTCGTGAGTCCCAGCCCCACGTTTAGGCGTAGACATTATCTAAAACATAGGGGCGCCTGGGTGGCTCAGTCAGTTGAGCCTCGAGCCTCTGACTTCGGCTCAGGTCAGGATCTCAGGTCAGGGTTTGTGGGTTTCAGCCCCACGTCCGGCTCTGTGCTGACAGCTCAGAGCCTGGAGTCCGCTTTGGATTCTGTGTCTCCCTCTCTATCTGCCCCCTCCACTGCTCGCGCTCTGTCTCTCTCGCTCTCAAAAAATAAACAAATAAATATCACAAACTATTTTTTTTTAACGTTTATTTATTTTTAGACAGAGAATGGAATGGGGGAGGGTCAGAGAGAGGGAGACACAGAATCTGAAACAGGCTCCAGGCTCTGAGCGGTCAGCACAGAGCCCGACGCGGGGCTCGAACTCAGGGACCGCGAGATCATGACCTGAGCCGAAGTCGGCCGCCTAATGGACTGAGCCACCCAGGCGCCCCCACAACCTATTTCTTAATTTAAAAACCCATTACATTAACAAACAACCTTTAAAAAGTTATTTTTTCTATCATCCTATTCATCACGAAAAAAATAGCTTTCAGATGTTTTTCAGATGAGGTTATAAAATAATTTCCTAGATCTTCCCTTAGGTCTTTTTCTTCTTTCTCCACAGCTAAATCTTTGAGCCATTTGGTATCTACTCTGCAGTACAGTGCAAAGGAATGTATTTTTCCTTCACAACTTTGAGATGCCACCTTGGATCCTAAACTGTACCGCGTGTACATTTTTGTAACACTCCTGGATCTTTCTTCCTCTCTCTCTCTTTCCTTCTTCTTTTTCTAAATGTTTATTTTTGAGAGAGAGCCCAGGCAGGGGAAGGGCGGGGGGGGGGGGGGGGGGGGAGGGGGGCGGGCAGAGGCTCCGAAGCAGGCTCTGTGCTGACAGCAGCGAGCCCGATGCGGGGCTCGAACTCACCAACCATGAGATCATGACCTGAGCTGCGAAGTCCCCCTCTCAACCAACTGGGCCACCCATGTGCCCCCTCCCCCCTTTTTAAAGACGTTATTGTTGAGTAATCTCTTCCATGCTCTACCGACTGAGCCAGCCAGGCCGCACCACCACCACCCCCACCGCCACCCCACCCCGCCTTCGATTTTTCTTTAAAAAGTAGCAGAACAGGGGTGCCTGGACAGCTCAGTCGGTAGAGCATGAGACTCTTGATCTCAAGGCTATGAGTTCAAGCCCTGCAGGGGACATAGAACTTACTTAAAAAATAAAGTAGCGGAACACGTTTGATTCTTTGCGTCCACGGGATTGACCCATCCTTTCCATGTGGATGATGGTTGGGCGCCCATCAGACAGAGCCCAACTCCGGGACGTGACTGTGATCCTATTCCTGCCCCCTAGGCATTCATGGTGGGGGTGAGGGGGTGCGTGGTCACTTGTATGGAGAATCCTCCTCAAGAAAATGGATGCCCCATTCGGAAAGCGACAGGCACTACAGAGTGGACGGACCCTCGGACAGAGCAGGAGGCCCAGTGATAAAGCTCTTGTCTTTTTACCCTGGGGAAATGGATCTGCCCAGGAGGACAAAACCACCAGCACTCTGGGCCTCCTGCCATCGCCAGCGGTTCCAACTTAAGGAATAGTCATTAATCACCTTCAACTCCACGACCCACCGGGGCGGTGCTTGGTCCTGGGAAGTAGAGAGAAACCAGACACCATTCCCGCCTCCTCGCTGCCCCAACCAGGGAGCATCCAGGCCAGGACCAGGATAAGACACCTGCCCAAAAGGCCACAACTCCAGGTTCGATGCGGAGGGGACTGTCAGAGATGAACACATGGTTGTGGCTCCCACCTGGCTGTGTGACTCCCTTGAGGCCCAAGGCCTCTCCCGTTTGGCTCTGCGTCCCTATGGGAAGCATGCGATACATATTCAATAAAGGAGAAGGTGGGATGGAACACAAAGCCAGCTGAATCAGGAAGACCTGCCTGACGTCTTGGCGGGGGGGGGGGGGGGGGGGTTGGGGGGGGTGGTGGCCTAAAGAACAAGTCAGAATGCCCATGCAAGTCAGAATTTCAGGGCACATGAGGGGGGAACCCGGGCATTGCAGTCTGACCAAGAGCGGGGGCAGGGGAGCGATTGGGGAATGAAGGGACCGGTTTGTATCCCACTGACCTGCCCAGCCACCTTGGAGTTATGATCTGGGCCTCAAAACTGGGGACCCTTGCTTCTGGTGGGCTCCTCCCTATCGTCATGCCCCCACCCCCATGTCCCCGTCCTTCACAGACTCATTCATATCTCAAAGTCAGCCAGCAGGTTCAGCTTCTCACAGGAACCTGACGTACCCCTTCCCCTTCCCTTTCTTCCTCCACCTTGTCCCCACCGGCCGGCCTGGCCCTGCCCCCACTCCACCCCCCCACCCCCACCCCCACCCCTCACCTCCCACCCCCGCCCCTGCCCTTGCTCAGGCTGGAACCCTCCTTATCACATCAGATCAAGACGGCCATCAGACTCTGATCCAAGGGATGTTTTGTTGAGTATCCACCGTGGAAGGCACCGTTTCACGGGCACCGTGCCCGCAGAAGGCGGCCGCCCACCCCCATTTCACAGAGGGGAAAGCAGCTTGCAGCAGGTAATAGAGAGTCTGACTTCCTTTGGATCTTTGACTGCAGACAGCTTTTAAGTCTCGCCACTCCCTCCTCTCTTCCTGCCCTCCCTCCGGTCGATCTGACAAAAAGCTTTACCCCAGACCCTCCATTCACCACCATAATAAACACACCAACCCAGGCTCCTTCCTTTGCTCTCAAGCCATTTTTGAATCTGCCCGGGAGCCAGCCTGCTCTCCCTGGAAAGCCTCATTATGTGAGCTGTAAACCTTTTCATACCCTCGTGGGTAGTGTCATCGGTCTCCACATCTAAAAGGAAATGCGGGGCGGGCGGGCGGTGAAGAGACGGTCCATCTGGTTCCGCAGAGTGGCAGGCACAACGCAGAAGCTAGGACGTCGTCCGACCGGCACTTGCTCTCAACATATTCCAATGTGGGTCCAAAGGCCTCCCCACCAGACTGGATGGCCTCCTGTCCGTGCCAAGACCAGGGGATCCGTTATTTCCCCATTGGGTACACTGTTTGCTGAGTGCCTACGGTGTGCTAAAGGCGAAGCCAGTCTGGGACTGTCGTAAAGCGACTGGTGCCTGGATTTGCAGGGGTACATGGAACGCTCCCATTGTCCTGGGGAATTCACCGTTTCAGAGTAAGCTGACCGGGGGCATCCTCCCAGATGCTCGAAGGAGTGCTTCTGGAGGCACACGGTGCAACGGAAACGCCTGGCGGGCTAGTGGAGGTACCACCAACCTCGGGCCACCGCCCCAGGGACTCCAATTCGATTGCCGATTGCCGTATGGCAGTGGTGGGACAGGAGTATGATTTAAAGGAAAACCCCAGGAGATTCTGATGTGCCAACCAGGGTGGATAAGCGGCTCCCCACAGATCGATCTGGAACAAGGAATCTTCCTTCCGTACCAGGGAAGACATTTATTTGTACGTATGATCGCATTTGCCTGTAATTTGTTCTGGGACGGCTAAGGGGTCCGGCAGAGCGAGTTGAGAGCTTCTTGAAGGCCCCGGGTTTCAGTCCCCTACATTGCAAGTCGAGCCACATGGGCGTGGGCGTGAAGTATTTCTCCCCAAAAGTGTGGGTCACCAGGCCGTGGGCCTGGGCCCACGCCCAGGGACGGGGCATACGAAGAAAAAAAGCACTTCAGAGGCAGCAAACAGGCACGGTCTTGAGCAGAGAAGCAAGAAAGTTTCAGGAGACCGGAGGCGGCGAAGAGGTGGGGAAAGGGGGTCGGCGCGTGTGACCCAGAGAAGAAGCCAGAGGCACGAAAGGGGAACGCGACTCGGCCGCAGAGCCCGACGACCGGAGGCACGGAGGGGGGCTGACCCCAGGCGGCGGACGCCGAGCGGCGGCACGCGCCTGTGCCAGGGGTACTAGGGCCCAGCCTCCGGGCTCCTCCCCCCCGGCTAGGAATAATAAGACCATACGGCCGCCGACCGTTCCCACAAGCGGGGAAACTGCAAGGCTACAACTTCTGGAACCAAAACGCGGGGCGGGGAAGAAGAAACAGCACAGGGGAAAAAAACAAAAAAACAACAACAGACGAACAGAGAGCAGCAAAAAAAAGAAGAAGAAGAAAAAAAAAAAAAAAAAAAGGCAGCGCAACACACGAGCGACAAAAACCAAGCACTAGATTCCACCTGTAGTTCGCAACCCCACCGCCCTCCCCGCGACCGGAAAGCGGGAGGAAGCGCGCACACCTTCTGGAAATACTGCAATGCCAGGCCGATGCGTGAAGTGGACGGAGCGGACCCCTGACCCCACTTACCCAGCCCCAGCAAACCCACTTAGCATGCCGTGCTCGACCAGAGAACGTATCACATACCGAGCACGAAAAGGACAGCTCCTACACTCGGTCTTACTAAAAAGGCCGGGAATCCTTACCGGCCGCCGCCTCCTCCCCGCTACCGCCCTGCGGCCATCCATATTGCACTCACGGTGAGCCAGGTCACGCTCAGTCCACATTCGTGGCTCACTATCCCGTGGAACGCGCCACACGCGGTGCAGTTGCAGTTGCCCCCCGCATTCCTGGTGAATTTTCGCGTCCCTTTCCGCTCCCTCCCGTCCTTCCCTAGCGGAGGACTCGCTAATTTGCGTGTCCCGCCCCACCCTGCCCCGGGCGGGGGTGGAGGGGTGGGGGGCGTGCCACAACGGTCCCGCTCCGCCCCTGGCCCGGCCCGCCGGGTCCCCGGAACCCTTCCCGCCGCGGGCCCAGGGCAGGGGAGAGGGGCTGCGGGAGGGAGCCGTGGGACCGGAGCGGTCCGCGTGCTCCCGAGAAAGCCGCGGGGGAGAACGCTGTGCGTCGGGGAGGGGAGCGTCCGCCCGGGGGCCCCAGGCGGGGCCCCGACCTTGGGCGGGCAGCGAACTGCGGCCGGGGCAGGAACCTGCGAGCGTGACTGTGAGCGGCCTCCGTCCTACTCACCTCCTCGCCAGCCTCCGGTGACTGAGAGAGACATCCCGCCTCGCCCCCTGTCCCCCGCCCCCCCTCCCCGTCCCCGTCCCCGTCCCCGTCCCCGCCGGGCGTCGGTTTCTTTCCTGGGTTAGTTCTTCTCGAAGTCTGCAGTTAGCCAGCTGTAAGGACCGTGAGACCAGCACGATCGCCCCGCGATCTGATTGAGTCCTCGGTTCCGTCATCCCTGCGGGGAAACCGTCCCGATCGATCGCAGCACTGCCGCGCGCCAGACTCACTGCCCTGCGTGCGGTCTTTCCCATCCGTTTGGATCCTCAGGACCCTGGAGCGAGTTGAAGTGGTTACCACCCTCACTTCACGGCTGTGATAACCGACATCAGAGAGGTTGAGAAACTTGTCCAGTGGGACGCAGACTGTAGGCAGCCGACCTGTGGGCCTCACCCTGACCCAAGACACCGCCTGCCTCTGGACGTGGACCTTGGAGCAGGGAAGGACTGCTGGGCACGCGCGCGCGCGTACACGCACGCACACGCGCACACACACACACACACACACACACACGGACCGGCACGAGAGAGGCCGGTAACACGATGGTGACATCTGATCTGCGGTCACGGCCCTGCCCGACCCCGC
Organism: Prionailurus bengalensis; assembly: GCF_016509475.1. Classification (NCBI taxonomy): domain Eukaryota; kingdom Metazoa; phylum Chordata; class Mammalia; order Carnivora; family Felidae; genus Prionailurus; species Prionailurus bengalensis. The sequence continues at coordinate 1,489 of NW_025091216.1, read as the reverse complement.
CTTAGCTCTTGGCTCTGTGACTGTCTCCCGCCCTGAGTTTACCCTCTGTCCCGTGGGGGTGGGGGCGGGGATGATCTCTCCGTCACGCGTTCCCCCGGAAGCGCGGGGTTGCGCGGGACCCTAAGCAAGTTACCTTCGTGACTAGTTAGCCTCTGAGGCCCTGTGTGGAAATGCCCGGCGGGAGTCCGCTGCTTGAGTAGCAAACAGCGTTTTTGCCAGTCACTTCTCTGGAAGCTTCGTCTCCTCGCCGAAGACCACGTCCTGATAGAACCTAAGCTAACAGCGGGGTCTGTTTTGAGCACTTTTCCCTCCCCACTCCCACCAGCCCCACTATGATACGGTACGGTACGGGAGTAGGTCCTGGTCTGTACCCTGCCTCCCTTCCCACACCCTGCCCCGCCGCCTCGATACCCCAGCTCCGGACGACTGGGAAGATCCCACCTGGACCCCTCTTTCCACCTCTCTGGCGGCCCGTGCACTTAGCCCCGTGCCCAGCACCTAAATATTTGTTGAATGGATGAGCGAATGGATATGGATTCAACGAGGTGATCTATCGACCAAGCAAGCTCACCCAGCCAGTGGCCCAACGGTCATCCTGATGGCTCTTGGGGCCTCTCCAACACAAGACCTCTCTGCTTGGTTCCACGTTCTTCAGTTACTAGCCACTTTATGGTTTCCCAGCTGTTTTGACCCTCAAGACACTCCCATTCCTGGCAAAGGACCGTCTCCCGAGGAACCGAGTGCACTGATCGGCCTCTTGGGAGTTAACTGACTGCAGGGTAGCTGGAGTCAGTACCCCTGCCCCGCCGTGCCCCCCGTGGCCCGCACAAACCGACACACACGGGCGGTGGCGCCTGAACAGCTAAGGCCGGCACCAGCCTCACCCAAGAGCCATGTACCTCCACCCAGCTGTTGCACCCTCCTGGTCCCTGGCGCTGTCGCCCCGAAAGCGTCTCCAGCCACGGGTCAGGGACGGGGATGGGGACTCTAAGAGCACCCTGAGAGTTCTCAAGCAGCGTCTGTGTCTGCAGCCCGGCAAACCCAGTAGCTCTTCAGACTCTCGGATTTTTACCAAGCGCTCAGGTTGTAAACTCTCTCTCAGTACCGTTCTAGATGCGCATTTCTCTCTTTACGGTACCTCTTTGTTCATCTTTGCACCTCTGTATGTGAAAACCCACATTTGTCATCTTTCCCCCGAAGTGCGTGACTTTGCCCACGTTTCATCAAGTCGTTTTTTTCTTTTTCCTTTTTGTCTTTTTTTTTTTTTCAACGTTTATTTATTTCTGGGACAGAGAGAGACAGAGCATGAACGGGGGAGGGGCAGAGAGAGACGGGGAGACACAGAATCGGAAACAGGCTCCAGGCTCTGAGCCATCAGCCCAGAGCCCGACGCGGGGCTCGAACTCACGGACCGCGAGACCGTGACCTGGCCGAAGTCGGGCGCTCAACCGACTGCGCCACCCAGGCGCCCCTCCTTTTTGTCTTTCAT
>NW_025091215.1:0-43446 GCF_016509475.1 Prionailurus bengalensis | reverse complement strand
GAGACTGGATGGCTCAGTCGGTGGAGCGTGCAACTGGTGTTCTCAGGGTTGTAGGTCCGAGCCCCACGTCGGGTGTAGAGATGACTTGAAAAATAAAATCGTTCAGGGGCGCCTGGGTGGCTCAGTCAGTCAAGCATCCGCCTCTTGACCTACCTAAGAAAATGATAATAAATTTTAAAAATAATGATAAAATAAAATCTTCTTTTAAATGGGGGGTAGGGTGGGTGGTGCCTGGCTGGCTCGGTCGGAAGAGCGTGTGACTCTCGATCTCGGAGTCGCCAGTTCAAGCCCCACGTTGGGGGTAGAGAGATTACTTTAATAAACAAAACTTGGGGCGCCTGGGTGGCTCAGTCAGTGAAGCGTCTGACTCTTGGTTTCCGTTCGTGTCATGATCTCACGGGTTTGTGAGTTCGAGCCCCGTGTCCAGCTCTGCACTGATAACCGTGGAGCGTGCTTGGGATTCTCTCCCCCCGCCCCCCTCTCTGTCTCTCTCTCAAAAATAAAATAAAATAAACATTTAAAAAAAATAATAAATAAAGCTTAAAAAAAAGAAAAAAAACGCCGAGGTTGAGAAACCCTGCCCTCTCGTCTGAGGTTTCTTGATGATTTTGCAAATCTGAACAAAGTCCCATTTGGGTCCCAGAATCCATATAAGTCATTCCAAAGAGATTAGACATTGGTTAAATTTACATCCAGATGGTTTAAAACTACTTTGGATTTCACTCGTTATAACCGGGATATGTCTTGCCATGTATTGGAACCTGGTTATAACAGAAAATTAGGTCATTTGGTCACTTTTGTGTCCTTGAAGATAGTCTCAGATACTTTATTAATGAAGCATAGAATGTATGATAAAGGCAGTGAAAAAAAAAAAAAAAAAGGTGATGCTACTGCTGCCTATGAGGGCGTGGAGTCCTCGTGCCTGGTGGGTAAGTGTGGACCAGGGCACACCCTTCCGGAGGGCGTTGGCAGTGTGTCAAGTGCAGGATGTGTATCCTTGGACTTCGTCCCACTGGAGGGATATACCTTTAAGAAGATCATGTCGGAAATACAGACAGGCTCAGAATCCATCGTTCTACTGGCACAACATGGACAGTTACTGGGGCACTTGAAATTCTTAAATGTTTATGTGCCCCCAATTTCAGGCGCTCAGTAAAGTTGCAAGAAAAGTACAAAGAATCCCTGGATAGTTGTCACTAGAGTCCTCAAATGTGCATATTGCCATGTTCGCTCTGTCCTCCCCTCCCCCTCCTCCTCCCTCCCTCTTTACTTTTCCTCTTTACACAGTACACACACACCCCACACCCCTACCCTTATACATACCTGTTTTTGTCTTAAACCATTTAGGTTGCAGCTAGGAAGCCTCTTGGCTCTTAAACACTTCAGTGTCGATTTCCTAACACCAAATAATTCTCTTGAGTACTTGGAGCAATTACAAAGATCAGGAAATTACTATGGATACAGTACCATTATCTAATCCACAGACTTTTATGCCACCAGTTGTCTAATAATGAATAATGTCTTTAGTGGCAAAAGGATCCTCAAGATAATACATGACATTTGGCGCACAGGTCTTTTTATTTATTTTTTAAGTTTATGTATTTATTTTGAGAGAGCGCGAGCGCACACGTGGGAGAAGGGGAGAGGCAGAGCGAGCGAGAGAGCGAGAGAGCGAGAGAGCGAGAGAGAGAGAGAGAGAGAAAGAGGGAGAATCCCAAGGCAGGCTCCAGCGCTGTCAACGCAGAGCCCCGGGCGCAGGGTGGGGTGGGGGAGGGCTCCAACTCACGAAACCGAGACCGTGAGATTGTGACCTGAGCAGAAACCGAGAGTCGGACACTTAACCGACAGAGCCACCCGGGCGTGACTTTTCGTTTTTCTTGGGATGAGCTCTACCCCCGCTGTAGGGCTTGAATTCACGACCCCCAGGATCTAGAGAGTCGAGAGTCGCGCGCTCTACCAACTGGGCCAGCCAGGTGCCCTCCCCGCCCCGCACCCCCCCGCACGTGTCGTTTTAGACTTCCTGAACCCGGAAAGTTCCTGAGTCTTTGTATTTCATAACATTGGACACTGAAAAGCACAGGTCTATAAAATGTCCCTCGCTTTGGGTTCGTCTAGTTATTGAGTTTAGATTCCCCACCTGTGGCGGGAATCGCCCAGAAGTGGTGCTCGGACCTTCTCGTTGTTGCATCCTTTCAGGAGGTACGTGCCGTCGATGAGTTGCCTCGCTGGCAGTGTCTGACTTTGATCATTTGGCTCAAGTGATGATGTCTGCAGGTTTCTCAGTGGCCAAGTTACTATTTTACACTTTGAAATGAAGAAGTATTCTGCGGGGAGATCCTTGGGACTGTGTAAATACCCCATCGCTTACCCAGCACTGTCCCACAGAATTTTGTGTGATGATGGAAGTGTCCTGTCATCAGCACTGTCTGGTACGGTAGCCACTAAGTAGCCACACGTGGCCGTCAGACGCCTACACTTGAAATGTGGGTGGTGCAACTGAGAAACTGAGTTTTTATTTAACTACTATTAACAGAAATTTAAATTTTCCATCGCCGCGCGTACCTAATGGCTACGGTATTGGCATTTCAGCCTTATGCTCAAAGCCACCGTTCATGACTTTTGCCTCCGTCGATTATTGCGGTGGCTGCCAGACGGTCACTTTTCTAATCCCATCGTTTTAGTTGGCTTTCTACTTACTGGAAGGAAGAGGTTTTCCTTTACCCCGTGTATTTATCGGTGTCATCCACATATGCTTACATTTGTCCGGACACGTGTCTAAATTTGGATGCCAGCGCCCATGTTTTACAAATGGGTACGTAGGCCTGTCTGAATGTTACAGAATGCCGTTGTACGGGAACTTACGGCTATGTGTATAAAAACTGGTATCACTCACTACTTTAGTCCTGAAAGCGTACGTTATAATTTAATATGCCTCTACCCTGATACACAGATTTTAACGGCTAGAGGAAAGGGATAAGAACCGGCCTTGCAAAACGTCCGGTAGTTTGACTTGGACACACAGGGCATGTTTCATCCCTCATTAGAATCATGCCGAGTGATTCAACACCATAATACTGATCTAGACGGAAATGCCCTGAAGAAACCTGGTGTGTGGAAAACCTTGTACGTGAAACAAAGGATACGGTTTTATGTCTTTAAAGCCGTACGTGTGTGGATAGTGAGTAGCTGTTTCCGGAGTTCTGTTGTCTTAATAAAGGTGGCGTTAGTTACGGGATTCCCAGCGCTGTTATATTTTCACTGCAACTCTTCCAGGCTGTCTGCACTTCATGATTTATTTTCCCTTCCTTTTTAGGGTAACCTACAGTTGCTGCAGAACTGCTTGGCAGTGTTAAATGGAGACACATAAGCCACACTCCGCCTTTGGTTAAAAAGGGCTGCCTTCCTTCAGATTTTATTTTTGTTTTCTTAATGAGATTAGGCATTTACTGCTCACTGGAAACAAAAGAAACAGCTGACCAAGTGCATCTACTCTCCTTTTTTTCTGAGAAGCGATGGAGCGGTGCCGTCCACGGGTTTTGCGGGTCCGTCCGTCCGTCTGTGTGGTGGAACGCTGCCCTCCTGCAGCTCCCCGTGTGCTCCCTGGGACGGTTGTCCATCACCGTGCGCTCCTCCTCTTCCGAAGCCCAGCGTTCAGTCCTTTTTTAAGTAGCCTCTGTAACTGTCTTTATTTTCTGAATAGCGTTCCTTATGGCTGCCAATCTTATTTCCCTTTAAGTAATTTCTGATGTTTAACCCTTTCAAAGATGCATTGTTCAGACAAGATAAAGGTTGCCATTACCTTGTGTTTTCTTTTGGTGTTTTTGTTACGTTTTGTTTTGTTTTTTTAAAAACATTGTATGCCACCTTAGTTCATCCATGTATCCTGGTAAAAGCATCTTAATCAGACTTATTTTTAATTAATGAACATTTCTTAGAAGTTTTGGGACAGACTTTATGTAATCTTTATAAGTATGATTTCTGATGAAAAGCGACTGCATTAGTATGTTTGCCTTAAACTTGTAGACTAAACCGACTATTGTCAAATAAACCGTGGTAACAGTGATAGTTTTTAACTCTGTGGTCATTGTATCACGCTAAAATTTGGAGTAGCTATAATCAATCTACTCCTTCGTTATGCTTTACAGTGCAGGGCTTCTGTCTTTTTTCTCTGAAAATGGCATGTTGAACCAGGTTCACCAATCCCCTTACGAAAGAATGAACTGCTTCTCTGTGTGCTCTCAGCCTTTCCTAGAAGATGGAATTGGGCAGAGGCAGGTTCGAAACAGCTGTTTCTAAAATACAGGAGGCAGACAGAATGGTCCGTCTGTGATGGTTTCCTGAATTCCATCCCTAGCCGGGCCAGTTAACCCTGCGACACGCCATCGAGCCACTTGATAGTTCTACTAGTGTACGGATTGGTATGGAGAGAGAAAGAGTGCTGTTAACGAACAGCCCTCGTGGGGGGGGGGGGGGGGGGGGGGGGGGGGGGGGGGGGGGGGGGGGGGGAGATTGGAATATTTGGAATGGAAGGCTCCAAAAAGGGTACTAGTTACAATACAAATACGATTGGCCTTTTTAATGTGAATTATCGCCACGTCATTTCTAATTTAAAATTCGATTGTGTGGTTTGGTTTTTTTCACTGTCTAACTTTTCTTCCAGTTGGAAACCACAGGTCTTTGGGTTGGTCACCTTGTAGGTGGGTTCCTCGTTTACATTTTCCCCACCCCTGGTCTAGGTCTTCTGCGTAGTCACCATGATCCCAGCCTTGCTCTCCGGCATGTTCTCTTGCCTTACTGGTGTGCTGGTTCACGTTTCTCTCTTTCACTGGCGTTGTTCCCTGGTTATTCCCTGATGTCGTTTGTACTAACCCCCGCCCCCCCACGTTTGCTTGAGAAATCTGTGTCTTTGGTCCTCCTGTCTGTCCCCTTCGCTGGTGAGAAGACGCCCACGCGATGCTCACCAGTGGATGAACGGGACAGAGAGCCCTGGCTTCGGGACTCGGGTGCAGTCCCTTCGCCGGCTGCCCTTGTGGCCTAGGCAGGTTTGGTTCGCTTGACCTCTGTCTGCCTCAGTTTCTCTACTACAAAGGACATACTGACCTACCTACCTCACAGGGGTGTTGTGAGGATTAATAAACATTGGTACAGTGCTTTGAAAACGTGACGGTGCTGTGTAAATGCTAAGAAACAGCAAGTACGGGGCAAAAGGCAGTAATACAGTGTCGCACCTATCCATCCGCTAATCTGCTTGTTTGTACCAAGGGGGCCTTATTCCGGGCAAGGGTAGGAGAGTGGTAGGTACATCCCTTGGTCCCTGGTTTACATGTTTACGGTGTCTGTTGGGGTGGGGGTAGAGTGGAAGCAGCAAGTTACATATTAGTGTGGGGCAGGGTGCTTAACAAAAACACACATAAATGAGTTGACCGCACTATCCAAGGAAGGGCCTTGTCACAAAACACACAACGAAGGTGAAGAATGTAGGTTACTCCCTCAAGGGCATACTTTAGGAAAGATGCTACTTTGTACCTCCAGAACAATGGAAGTATTCCGCAGCTCAGCTGCTGGTTCGCCGTAAAACCAAACCAAACCAAAAACTGGTTTCAATACTCTCGTGGTGTGGCATTTACGAAACATTCAGGGACCATCTTGTGCCTGGGGGACACAAAGGAGAAAGAGGAAGACGCCCAGTAACAGAGACAAAGCCCTGCACTGGGTAGTAGTACAGGGTTTCTCCCACAGAGTGTCTTTACTGCACGTTCTGAGGGGAAGAGAGTGACGCGAGCAGTAGGAATGAACGACCCAGGAGGAATGAAGGTGGCGGGGTCGGTGGCAGTGAAGGTGGAGGATGGTAAAGAAAGGAAATTGCGAAAGAAAGTGGGGGTCCCCGGGCCGCTAAGGCCCGTGAGGCTTAAAGACTGGGCGAGTTTCTCCTCTGCCCCTAGTTTGGGAAAGCGCCTACAACACAGATTCCGTGGTGAACTGCTACAGAAGTTGAGCTCAAACAGACCTTTTTGAAGTGAGGCACTACGCACAAGTTAACAGAGCAGGGTGGTGGATTTCAAGGAGACACTGCTGGGGGGGGGGGGGGGGCGGGGGACGAGGTGTGGCAGGACTTACAAAGAAAAGAAAACGACCACGAAGCGAAGACGTACTTCTGCGCCGTCTCCTGGCCCCCCGCAAGCCCTGACGTGCTCGCCTATCACCACGTTCTCAGGCGACCGGAAAAATGTTCTCCGTGCTGCCGCAGTACGCGGGCTACAATTGGCGGAAAACGAGGCAAAGAAAAGCAAAACAAAGCCAAGCAAAAGCGGAGAAGCGCGCTTCTACTTTCCTGCAGGCTTCTTTGGGGCGTCCCGGGACGCGTTACTACGAGAAATAACGCCACAGCAACAGCGCGGCCGTATCGTGGGTGCGAAGCTCAGACACACAACCCCACCCCGCCGCGTAGCTAAGCCCAAGCTCTTTCATTCGGACTATGAAAAATCAGGGGAAAGCGCGAACGCAGTCCCCCACTACCACAAATTATGCAGTCGAGTTTCCCACATTTGGGGAAATCGCAGGGGTCAGCACATCCGGAGTGCAATGGATAAGCCTCGCCCTGGGAAAACCACCTTCGTGATCATGGTATCTCCCCTGCCAGGTAAGTATGAGTTGCTCGCCCCGCCTCGACCCACACCCTCGCGCTCGCCACGCTTCTTACACACGGTCACTTGCCCCACGCGGCTTCCGCGCCCCGGATGCCCGCAGCCCCCCTCAGCTCCAACCTCTCCCGTCCGCAAAACAACCTCGGGCGCCTTTGCCTAGCCCCCACGCGGGACGTGCGCGCCCAGGCGGTCCGGGACCGGCAGCCTCTGCGCGCTTGTTCATCTACATACGCCACGCCTTGTCGCGCGCTTCCCCGCGTCGCGGCTCCAGCTCTGGGACAACGGATGTGCTAGTGTCCCGGCAGACCGCCGGTGCCTGGAGCGAAGGATGGGGGGAGGGCGGCGAGGAGTCGGGACCGGAGGGGAGACCCGAGAAGACGGGGTCCCGCGGCGTCCAGAAGCTGCAGGCCCCACCCAGGCGGTGGGTTAAGTCTCCCCTTCCTTGCAACGAAAATTACATGCAATGCGCAACAGAGAATCAACTCAACCTTAAATACTAAGAGTTTTGTCACCAATTTAACACGAAATTGTCTTAATCCTCAGTATGACCTTTCGGATTACGTAGTAACCTAATCTTGCGACAACGAAAGGAAAATTTGAACAGAGGGCGTCAGTCAGGACAAGGCGTCCATTCTCAAGAGTAGATGTGTGGGCTGGGGAGGGGCGTCCAATGGTCTCCGAAAATCAAATGAACGGAAATATCACGTTTTCATCCTGTGGGCTTCGGCTGCCTCTTTCAGCCTGCCCGGATTTGTCTTTTCCTCTTCTGTACAAGAAGATTCTTTCCGGAGATCGAGTGGAGGTAAAGGTAAATATCCTCTTCAGATAGGAGCAAAATGATTGAAGTGTTGTGTGTTCCTGGGTGATCGGGTCCCTGGAGCAAAGCAAGGCAAGAGACAGGACTAGAGATTATTGGGTCAGCAAAGACTTCTCTGAGGTTCTAGCAGCATCAAGATCCGAGTTAACGTGTTGTACGTCCTTTTACTTTACTTTTCTTTTCTTTTGTTTTTTAATTTATTTTGAGAGAGAGCGGGAGGACGGGGCGAGAGCAGGGGAGAGGGAGAATCCCAAGCAGGCTCCGTGCTGTCAGCGGGGAGCCCCACGCGCACCGAGCCCCCTCTCCGCCCCCTCCCCGCCCCCAACCGTGAGATCATGACCAAGGCTCGTTCCCTTAAGGGACTGAGCACCCAGGTGGCCCACGTTTTGGATTGTTAGTTGTTTCAGGAAGTTTCCTTTCTTAGGGTGTACTACTCCTCAAAACAAACAAATGGTTCTCTTCCCTAACCCCAGGAGAATTATCAAAACCAAGAAATGAACATTGATACAATCTTACTACTCTACCGACGTTATTCCCTTTTCCATCAATTGTCCCAATAATGTCCTTTAGAGCAAAGGAAAATTCAAAATCATGTGTTGCATTCAGTTGTCATGTCTCTTTATCTGAAATAGTTCCCAGGTAGTTCTTTGCATTTCATGATGCAGGCCTTTTTGAACGCTACGGGCCAGTCATTTTGGAGACCGTCCTTCAGTTTTTGAGTTGTCCTGGCTTCCCTCGCAAGTACATTTTTGTACTTGCATTTTTGACACGAAGGCTACGTAAATGATACCGTGTCTGTTATGGGTTGGTTTGTGTCCCTCCAAAAAAATATGTTGAAGTCCTAAGTCCTGGTACCTAGGACTGTGACCTTCTTTGGAAATCTGATCTTTGCAGATACAGTCGGGTGAAGGTGAGGTCACTCGAGCGGGCCCTGATCCAATGTGACTGTTTTCCTTACGCGAGGAAGACGGCAACGTGAAGAGACTCGCTGACAGAACACCATGCGATGGCAGAAGCAGAGAGTGTAGTGATGTAGCCGCAAGCGAGCCAAGGCTTGGCTTGTCACCACCGGGAGCTGGGGAGTAACGGGGGACGATTCCACTCAGAGCCTCAGAGAGAGTACGGCCCTGCTGGCACCTTGCTTTTGGACCTCTAGCTTCCAGAACTGTGAGAGAAGACACTTCTGTTTTTTTAAGCCACCCAGTTGGTGGTATTTTATTATGACAGACCTAGCAGATGTATACAGGCCTCCTCTGGGCACCACGTTTGGAGGCACGTGAAGGCAGTTTGTTCTATTACCGGTGGGGTTAACATCGACTACTTAGTGAAGGAGGTGTATCGGTTACCCGTCTCTGTGTAACAGATTGCCGTAAAACTTAGCGATTGGAAATAATGACCGTTTCACTTGCTCACAATTCTGTGGATCAGCGATTCTGGCTGGGTTCCACCGGGCAGTTCTGCCGGTCTCAAGCGGGATCGCTGGAGCCGCGGCGGCCAGCCTGCAGGTCACCTGGGGCCTAGTCGGTCTAGGGGACTTCGGCAGACAGGGTTCACGTTCACTCCGGCGATGTCATCCTCCAACGGGCTAACCCAGGCTTCTTCTCATGGTGGCCTCAGGACAGGCAAGTGAGGGCCAGTCTTAGTGAGCAAGTGATTTTCAACCTTCTGCTTGCATCCCATTTACTAATGTCCCATTAGCCAAAGCAAGTCACATAGCGAAGGCCAAAGTCAGTAGGCTGGGGTGTTGCAGAAGCACCTGGGTACTGGGGCCAGCACTGCAACTGTCGGCCACTGGAGGTGTTCATCAAGTTTTCCCTTTGTAATTATTAAGTGATTTGTATGGAGATAAGTTGAGGATATGTGAATATCCTGTTTAACACAACAGTTTTTAGCATCCACTGATGGCTCTTGCGTTATGATTGCCAAATGTCCATTTTCTAATGCCATCATTCATTCTTCAGTTATCAGCTGGCATCGTAAGGTAGGACTTTCCCTCCTTCCCTGTGTGCTAACGATACGAACTCATGGTTGTTATTTTGTTCAGTTGTTTGTAACCCAAAACTGTTTTGAAATTTATTTTGATGTTCTAATGTTCTCAGATCGGGCCTATAAAAACCCCTTCAGGGTGCCTACGGTGTCCTTCGGACATGTCCATAGCATTTTTGGAGCATTTCCGTGTCTTCTGGCACCAGATGTTCCAGGGCCATTATGTATCTGTCTTGGCTCGTGAAAATTATCTATTTCTCCAAAGAGGCCTGGTTCTTTTTAGTGGGGAGTGGTTTTAGAAAACAAGATCAAGGGGCGCCTGCGTGGCGCAGTCGGTTGGGCGGCCGACTTTGGCTCAGGTCGTGATCTCACGGGTTCGGTTGGTGAGTTCGGCCCGCTTTGGATCCTCAGCCCCCCTCTCTCTGCCCCTCCCCCGCTCACACATTGTCTCAAAAACAAATAAACGTTAAACAAATAAACATTAAGAGGAGGAGGAGGAGGAGGAGGAGGAGGAGGAGGAGACAGAAAGAAAAGAAAAAAAGAAAAAAGAAAAAGAAAGGAAGCAAGATCAAGGCGGTAGGTATGTCTAATGCTACTGTCTTTGCCTCTAGGCCCCTTCAGTGGATAGAGGTAGAGAATATGTGTATTTCCTAACACCTGTCTACAGATGTAGATTAAAAACAATGAGCCCAGGGACAGCTACGTGGGTGGTTCAGTTGGTTAAGCATCCGTCTCTTGATTTTGGCTCAGGTCATAACCTTGGGGTCATGATATTGAGCCCTGCCTCCGGCTCCCTGCTAGGTGTGGAACCTGCTTAAGATTCTCTCTACCTCTGTCTCTGCCCCTCTCCCCCCTCTCAAAATAAATTAATAAACGTAAAGAAAATTCTCTCTCCCTCTCTCTATGCCCTCTCCCCCACTCGCTCCTTCTCTCTCTTTAAAAAAAAAAAAAAAAAATTAAAAAAATAAATAATGAGCCCACACCAGTACCTTAAATTCCAACTCTCAATTTTATGCAAGTGGGTCCTCCTTGCCCTCCACCATTCCATATTTGTTTGTTTGCTTGCTTTAATTTTTTTAACGTTTATTTATTTTTGAGAGAGAGAGAGAGAGAGAGAGAGAGACCGATCACAAGCAGGGGAGGGACAGAGAGAGAGAGAGGGAGACACAGAATAAACAGGCTCCAGGCTCCGAGCTGTCAGCACAGAGCCTGATGAGGGGCTCGAACTCACAAACCGTGAGATCATGACCTGAGCTGAAGTTGAACGCTTAACCAACTAACCGACTAAGCCACCCAGGCACCCCGTGTTTTTGGTTTTGTTTTTAATGTTTATTTATTTATTTTTTAAATGTTTATTTTTGTGAGAGAGAGAGCGAGAGAGCGAGAGAGCATGAGCAGGGGAGGGGCAGAGAGAAAGGGAGACACAGAATCAATTCAAAGCAGGCTCCAGGCTCCGAGCCGTCAGCGCAGAGCCCGATGTGGGGCTTGAACCCATGAACCGCGAGATCGTGACCTGAGCGAAAGTCAGGCGCTTAACCGACTGAGCCACCCAGGTGCCCCAAATGTTTATTTATTTTTGAGAGCAAGAGAGACAGAGCATGAGCAGGGGCAGAGAGAGAGAGACAGACAGACAGACAGACAGACAGACAGATGGACAGAATCTGAAGCAGGCTCCAGGCTCTGAGCCATCAGCACAGAGCCCGACGGAGGGCCCAAACTCATGAACCGTGAGATCATGACCTGAGCTGAAATCAAGAGTCGGATATCCGCTCAACAGACTGAGCCACCCAGGCGGACCATCATTCCATATTTGTTTGTATCTCCTTTCTCCAACAGTAAGAACCTTGACTCCCAACATCCATTTAGTCATTAGCTCAATCCTACAATATACACAACGTTGTTACAGAACTGTTACGACCATACAGCTATGAAATACAAACCTACTATGGGACAGTTCAGTATGTGTTTGCAGTTCTTGTCTTTGGACTTGAAGATGTTTATAGTCGATGTACTGCGCCCAAAAGTCATTTCAGTTGGTTATTTTTTTTTCTTCCAGTGTGGCTACACTATTCATCTCAGATCGCTAGGTTCGGTTATGCTTATGTTCAACGTTAGGGATGTTCCCCCTGTGATTTAAAAATATATGTAAAATATTAATAGAATTCCAAAAGTCAAAATTACAGAGAAAGGTGTACTCAGAAAAGCATCACTCTCTCCTTCCACTCCCCCCCCCCCCCCCCCCCCCGCCAGGCAATTTCATCATTTATCTATTTAGAGAGTGCTAGTCGGGGAGAAGGGGAGAGGGGCAGAGGGGGAGAGAGAGAATCTTAAGCAAGCTCCACACTCAGTGCCCAGCCCACGACCCTGGGATCCTGACCTGACCTGACCTGAAGTCAAGAGTCAGACACCCAGGTGTCCCTAGTCTTCTGTTTCTTTTGGCAAGACTGTATAATTTTCTTGTTTTCACACTTTTCCTACACAAACGGTAGCATACTACATATATTTGGGGGCCTTCCCCACCCCCCCCCCCCACTTAACACAGTCGATGTGTCATACCTAAAGCGAACCCACAAGTCAAGCAACCCTGTCCTAACCTCCTGGAGGCCACAAGGTCAGCCAAAGAAACAAGTAAACAAACTAGAAAACCCAAACGAGGGCTCACCAGCCTTTGCAAAGACTGTGATTTCTCAGTGGGGAAAATGTTAGAAAAAAACGGTGACAAAATCAAACCCCTCAATCCAACTGCAAACTGCAAACTGCTGTGCAGTGCCTGGCTGGCTCAGTTGGTAGACCATGGGGCTCTGAGTGAAGAGTTCTAGCCCTACATGGGTGTACAGATGGATGAGGGAAACAAAGGCAAGAGAAACGTAGCTTAAACTAGATCTCCTTACAGCTTGCAGCCCACTGATAGAGAGCTGAAACATGCAGAGCGTGACCTTCCTCAAGGAGCTCACGGCTGCCGTAGTGCCTTAATGTTTATATTTCGTTAAAAACTAAAAGCAACCTTACCATGACAGCAGCTAGCCCCTCAGGGTCCTGAAAGCCTTGCTTCAAAATTCCTTGGAAACTTACTTTATCTCTATCCCCCCCTCCCTCCACAAATTTAAAAATATATCATCAAGTCACTCCTCACAAGCCCAGTGCAGCTCTTTCTGCCTGCCCACCGGGTGCTGTGCTGGTGCTACGTATAATAACAACACCTTTTTGCACTGAAACGTCTGGAGAAACCTTTCTTAGCCATCTGCTCATGAATCCACGTCATAATTAAAAAAACAAATAAATAAAATAAATAAGAGAACTACAAACTAATGTTCATTTTAACTGGAAGAATCACAGCCAGGCTCCCCCGGTTCTTCTACTTTCGTCCCCCAAGGGTGTGAAGTTCCTCCGCCCACTCCGGCGACAGGGCGTGGCGTATGTAGATGAGCATGCGCGCATTGGCTGCCGGTCCCGGACAGCCTGGGCGCGCACGTCCCGCGTGGGGGCTAGGCAAAGGCGCCCGAGGTTGTTTTGCGGACGGGAGAGGTTGGAGCTGAGGGGGGCTGCGGGCATCCGGGGCGCGGAAGCCGCGTGGGGCAAGTGACCGTGTGTAAGAAGCGTGGCGAGCGCGAGGGTGTGGGTCGAGGCGGGGCGAGCAACTCATACTTACCTGGCAGGGGAGATACCATGATCACGAAGGTGGTTTTCCCAGGGCGAGGCTTATCCATTGCACTCCGGATGTGCTGACCCCTGCGATTTCCCCAAATGTGGGAAACTCGACTGCATAATTTGTGGTAGTGGGGGACTGCGTTCGCGCTTTCCCCTGGTTGTCTGGGTTTGCGAAGAGCAGAAACGGCTTTTCTTGCCCGCGTTGGCGCAAAAGCGATTTTCTGGACGTTCAGTTCTCCACAGTTACGCCTATGGCGTCGGGACAGCAGTCTCGGCAGTGTCTTGGGGTTTCCTGTTTTGTTTTGGTTTTTTTCTTTTTTCTCTCGCGTTGTTTCCTCAAGGCGCTTTCAACGCGTGCTCCTGGGCCCACAGTTTCAGCATCGCCTAGTCCCGCGGGGGCTGGCTGGTTACGACCGCGAAACGCAGCAACGTTTTGTAGAGACCTTACTTTCACGGAATCCGCCAAACTCTAGATAGCAGCCCCTTCTGTAGTACAGGATTCCCAGTTGATCCCAGAGACGCTTGGAGAACCGATCTAACATCTTATTAGCTTTGTCTTTTTTCCGAAAAATTTTTAGCGTTTGGTTTTCGAGACAGCAAGCGTGAGCGGGGAAGGAGCAGAGAAAGAGGGAGCCCCAGAATCTGAAGCAGGCTCCAGGCTCTGAACTGTCAGCACAGAGCCAGATCCGTGGCTCGAACTCACCAACCGTGAGTTCAGGACCTGAGCCCAAACCCCACGCTTTAGCGGACTGAGCTACCCAGGACCCCTGCATTTTAGTTTTCTAACTATACCCCCTGAGAGGTAAGTTCCACGAGGCCAGAGATTCTTGTCTATTTTGTTGATTGCTCCATTCCATACGTGGCTACAACAGTGCATGGCGGCATAATAGGCTTTTAGTATATGCTTCATTAATTAACTTCTAGATCGCGGGGTTAAAAAAAAAAAAAAAGTTTCTGGGGCGCCTGGGTGGCTCAGTCCAGTCAAGCATCCTGACTCTTGATTTCCGCTCAGGTCACGATCTCACAGTTTGTGAGGATCCACCCACCAGTCTACCCCATCGGCCTCCAACCTAGCCTGGTTCAGCCCCTTCTCACTTTAGAAGAATGGGATCATTTTACAAACCATCAGAAAAAGGTAAGTCAGGGGTATGCACCTTAGTTTTCTCCCATGCCTTCCTCTTCTGTTCTTCCATCATGCTTCACTCTGGTTCAAGGTGTAGGGGAGACAGAACTTTACTTTTACCCTGTTAGGGTCTCCAGCAGGGCCTGAGAATTAAATTGGACGTAAAACAGAATATCAGAAGGAAAGCATACAGATTTTTTCCATGTACGTGGGAGACCCCATAGTAACATGAAAACCCAAAGAAGTGGCTAGGTGGGTCTCCAAGGAGCCCTGGTTCCTTTTTTTTTTTTTTTTTTTTTTTCCATTTTGTGTATCTGGAGGCCAAGATCCGGTGGTGCTTAGCGTTCACGGATACTGATGTGTGATTGCATTTAGGCCCTGCACCTGTTTTACTCCACGGATTATGATCCATTATTTTTTTGTTTTATTTAAAAAAAAATTTTTTTTAACGTTTATTTATTTTTGAGACAGAGAGAGACAGAGCATGAACAGGGGAGGGACAGAGAGAGAGGGAGACACGGAATCTGAAACAGGCTCCAGGCTCTGAGCTGTCAGCACAGAGCCTGACATGGGGCTTGAACTCGCGGACCGTGAGATCATAACCTGAGCCGAAGTCAGACGCTTAACCAACTGAGCCACCCAGGCGCCCCTATGATCGATTATTATCATGATCTCGATTTGGCCAGTGGGAACCCTTTCAAAATGGCTCTTGTGTGCTTGACATGTCCACATCAGTGGCACATTGCTTTACTTTTTGGCACAGCTCCATGTTTCAGGGCATGATGAGGCCGACTGATACCCAGCCGTGTCGGCCAGTCTGGTGGCCTGGCTCCTTTGACCCTCCTGTGCGCACCGACCTGGATTCCTTTGAGGGAGGTGGTTACTTCCTGAAATAGGTCAAGGTGCTTTGGACTTCCTGGAGAGGCACTGGAGTCAAAGGCCGGGGAGAAGAGAACACCAGTGCCGGGGTTGGACTCCTTGCCCTGGCTCCATGTATTTTAACATCCCCTCGGGTGTGTGCCCACCCACCCAGTGAAAGTCCCACAGAGGCACAACAGGTCACATCTACGTGGCCTTCCCTTGACTGTGTCGCCACTGCCTGACTGGGTGGCAGGCACTGCTGTGTCTGCAAGGATGTGGGGCCGTACCTTGGAAGCACCCGGCCACTCCCCATGACACCCCGGACAGGAAGCGTCCGCCATGCTAGGGCCCACTCTTGCATTTGCTGGATGCCAAAACCCACCTCCCCCCTCCACCCCTCACCCTGCTAGTCCCCCAAAGCGCCAAAGCTAGGTCCCCAGGGATTCCACACCTCCACATCTCATCAGGCACATCCAGTGAAGGTGGTTGAGGTTTTATCTTTGGTGCCTGTCTGCTGGTCTCTGCCTGTAGATGGTGACATTAGAGGCTGGGGTCTCTCTGTGGCTTCCCGAAGGTCAACTGTTGGACTTCAAAGGCAGGGCCTCCTGAACCCGTGGAGGCAGTGGGACAGTAGCACTGAGACCGGGCTGGGGAGCGAACCAAGAGGAAGGGCGGGGGGCCGGGGAAAACGCAGTCTCCAGTTTGGGAGGCAGAACTAAAACCGAAAAGGCGCTTGTGGTCTCAGAGGTCAGGGATGGCAGTAGCCGGGTCCCTGAGGCCTCAGAGAGCCACACTCCCGGTGCGGTTCCGCTGCCAGCCCCCTCTGTGATGCGCTCCAACTGTACTTTGAGTCTCTGGAGTTTCCTTCCCACAGGAGGGAAGAGAACAAGGACCTTTCCCTGGCGTTCTTCTCTGCACCCACCCGCAGCCCCAACAACCTGGCTCTGTCCCCAGGATGAAGCCCGTTTTCTCCTGGATGGGTGCTCTCTGACAGGCCCTCAGTGTCTCCCTCTTCAGGCCCTGCCAATTTAGCCTTAAGGGCCCAGCGCTAAGTCAGCCAGCTGGTCAGAACCCACAGGCCAGCTGCCTGTGTAAGTAAGGACGTGAATTTGTGCGCCCGACCGACTGTGACGACAGCTGCCCCCGTCTCACTCCACCCCTACTCCCACTCTTCTGCGCCCCGACTCTGACTCTTAAGTCTGCGTTTTGCCGCCACACCCCACCCCACCCCCACCCCCGCTCGCCCCCTCCCCTTTCTGCATACAGGTGGAGACCCCAGCGGTCCGGTCGTTCCGTGGCCAGAAAGCGGGTAAGATAGAAATATTTCATCCATCTCCCTCTCCCTCCGTCCGATGTAGCGGGAGAATCGGTACGGGTGGATTTACCACCCGTGCACAGAGTGTGAGTAATCACTGCTCTCTCAGCGGGAGCGCCCCCAGCCCCGCCATCCGTGGCTACAAGAACAGGTGCGAAGGCACGGGAAAACGGAAGTGTACCCGGACCACCGCCCTGTCCTCAGACTGACAAGAAACCTGAAGGGGCCGCTGAAGTTCTCGTCGCGACTGGCAAGGCCCATGAGGGGGGCCCTGCTGCATTTCGTTTCTGCCAGTGTCAGCTTCGATGCAAGCGCACAATTGGCGATGGCTTGGAAAACCTCAGAGTGACAGTTCTGTCCCACGAGTAGATTAAGCTGGTCGAGGAAGAGGGTTTTCTGTCTCCGTAGAGCTGTGTATTTATAGACCCTATGAGAAACAGGGAAGGAGGAGACAGAGAGACTGCAACTGGGAGCGACCGACGCAGC
Organism: Prionailurus bengalensis; assembly: GCF_016509475.1. Lineage (NCBI taxonomy): Eukaryota > Metazoa > Chordata > Mammalia > Carnivora > Felidae > Prionailurus > Prionailurus bengalensis. The sequence goes on along the minus strand of NW_025091215.1, from coordinate 26,566 downwards.
GACCGTCCTCGGAGGCAAGGCAGGAGATCGAGGAGGGGGAGTTTTCATGAAGGACGCCATGGTTGTTCCCGACCCGTGTGACGACCTGTACGCTTGTCAGCCTCGAGGGCTTGCCGAGGGCAGAACCTCTTTGCCCACGCGTTTGTCTGGAGCGGGAGCAGTGGGCGAGTAAAAGTGGGGAAGGGCGCGGGACGGCGTGGGGCTGAGACAAGGCAGGAGCGGCGGGGACGTGGAGCGTCCACGGGCACGTGCAGGTAAACTGCGGGAAGAAGGCGCAGGTGTGTTCCCTGGCGGCGGCACACGAGCAGACGTAGGCAGGTGTTCCCTATAGGTTTTACTTACTGACTTTGGCCTGTGGGAGAGGGGCTGCCGCGAGGCTGCAGGTGCCCGGGGCGGGGCAGAGTTGGGGCGGGGCGCTGGGGGGCGGTGCCCCCCGCCCCGTGGCGCAAAAGCGACAGGCACTTCCTTCGAGCCGGAATCGAACCAGCGACCTAAGGATGCCCACACGTATCCAGCCTACAGTCCTCCGCTCTACCAGCTGAGCTATCGAAGGGTGCACGCTGACAGGCCCGGGTCATTGCTTCTTCTTGAAATGACGGAGGCCACCACACTGGCAAGCCGGAGGTCCGGCATGCCTTGGCGTGGTTGGAAGGCCCTTTAGAAAAAAGAGCAGGGCCGACGCTGCCCCAGCGCCCCTTTCCGGGCAGAGGGAGCATATCCCCTGCGTTTGGCGGTTGCCCGGCCGGTGGCCCCAGCCTCCCGGGTCGCGATTGTCAAGATGCCTGGGCCGGGGCTCTCGCCCGTTGCATTTCCCCTCCCGGCGCTCCTTTCTACAGGTGGGGACTACAGCGGTCTGTGGCGGCAGTGGCGAGGAGGGGCGTCGGTGAAGCTCGCGTGTTGGTTGTGCGGCGGTGGCCTCGCGGAGGAGCGGAGGAGAACCCACTGGGATGGGCACTAGGTAGGCGGCTGCAAACCGCCTAACCACCTGCTGGTTTTTAAATGCCTTTAGTTCAAAATAATCCTTAGGCCAAAATGACATTTTTTTGGTGTGGCAGATTATGCCACCATACGAAGGCAATATCGTCTTGCCTGGATTATGCAAGCCTCCTGAACTAACTGACTGATTTCCCTGCTTTTGTCTTTAACAGCCTGATTTCTTATTTTTTATTAACAACGATAATAATAATTATAATGGTAATTATTATTTTGGGTGCCAAGCGGAGTGGGAGGCGGAGGACTCAGATGAAGGCACTCCCCTGCTCAAAACCTCCCAGCTCGGGGTTGCCTGGCTGGCTCAGTCAGTAGAGCATTTGACTCTTGATCTTGAGGTTGTGAGTTCGGGCCCCCGAATTGGATGCCGTGTGTGTGTGTGTGTGTGTGTGTGTGTGTGTGTGTGTGTGTTCCTTCTTCCTAAGATTTTATTTATTTTTTTTTTATTTTTTTTTCAACATTTATTTATTTTTGGGACAGAGAGAGACAGAGCATGAACGGGGGTGGGGCAGAGAGAGAGGGAGACACAGAATCGGAAACAGGCTCCAGGCTCTGAGCCATCAGCCCAGAGCCTGACGCGGGGCTCGAACTCACAGACCGCGAGATCGTGACCTGGCTGAAGTCGGAAGCTCAACCGACTGCGCCACCCAGGCGCCCCCTAAGATTTTATTTTTAAGTAACCTCTACACCCATCTTGGGTCTCCAACTCACGACCCCAAGATCAGGAGTCGCATGCCACACCCACTGAACCAGCCGGGACCCCGATGTAGACCTTACTTCAAACACTAAACAAAACAAAAACTTTTGGTTCACTCACATTTAGAGTGTTACAATGATCTGCGCAGAGCGGAGTGGTCTCTGGAGATGCCTGATGGTCTGTTCTGAGGAGCAGCCAGCAGCATGATGGACCCGGCCAGGGACCACTTACACCTGAGACGGACTAGAGAAAAACACTCCCAGAGATGGAAGTCCAAGTCAAGAGCGTCACCTGTACCCAAGGAGACGGTGGCGGCAGCAGCGAGTACCTGTGGTCGATTTCCAGGCGGAACTGAGACAGGTATTCTCAGCCGAGATGCCAAGAGGTGGTTAAAGTGGTACTGGAACATCTAGGTAGCTGATTTCCAAGTGAAGTAAAAATATTATCCATGGGGGGCGGGGGTGGTGATGGTGTGGGACCTCTTACAATGATCTACAAGACCCTCATGATCTTATCACCAACCTAGTCACCTCTCTGACTTAATTTTGTACAACTCTTCAGTTTTGCGCTGGACGCAGGGCCTCCTTGCTATTCTCCACACACAGTCCTACCTGGGCCTTTGCGCTAGCCGACCTTTGTGCCGGGGATGCTTCCTCCCCCGCCCCCTCCGTGATTGACTCCCTCACCTCCTTCAAGTCTTTGCTTGAAGCATAGCACCTTCTCGTGTAACCTCTTCTGAGCACCCACTAACAGCTAACACACTAATTAATTTACCTATTGTGTCCATTGTTGATTTTCTCCCACTCCCTCTGCCCCTTCTACAAAAAAAACATGAACGCCAAGAGGCCTTTTTGTTACCAGTTCCTCAAAGTGTCTGGCACAACAACAAACAGTTGTTGAATGGGCAAACAATGTCATCAAAGAGAACAGAATATAAAAGGAGGGTCCAGGAGCCAGGGTTCAGCCAGGGGGAAGTGCCGGGTTATCTTGTTTCATCACCAGAGACTTTCTTAGGCTGAGAGCTGCAGAACTCTGAACACATAAGGACTGTTCCTGCACTGAGACTGTTTCCTGCACTGAGACTTGACCAGACTCTAGCATAGCTTCTAGCAGCACAAGGTTCTGTCCCTAAGTTTGACTTCCAGCCTGAGGAAGTTAAACACCTGACACAGGCCCCCAACCTGTGTTGTAAATAGGGCATTTATTAAAAAGGGCTTGCGACTGCGAATGTGGATCTCTTACAACTCTGAAGGGTCCCTCCCATCTCAAGGACTTTGAAATGTGATGGGGAAGGAAGTAGGGCCTATCTCCCAGTCTGTGGGAGGAGAGCATCCTCAGTTCAGTAACTGCCAGCTAACAAACACAACCGCCTAACAGCAGTTACACCGAACTACCCTTTGTAACCTTTCACTTCTCTGACTGGACTGAGCCCGCTTCCTCTCATTCTTCCAGGAAAACGCCCAAATCACCTCCGCACAAATCGGATTGGAGCTCAGCTCTTTCCCCTACTGTCAGTAGTCACTGAATGACATCTTTTTTCACCACTTTACTTACTGTCTGCTGCGTTTACCTTTGACGGAGTCCAAGTCAGAAAGGACCAGAGGGCACTTGGTGGGGCCACCCTGTGTGCGTGGTGGGGTGGTAGAGGGGGAAAGGGCTGAAGGGCACCTGACCCTGGCTGCCCGGGGTCTCGGGCGACACGACTGGTTGCGGTTGAAGGGCACTGTTTAGCGTTTTACTTAGTTTTTCGTTCTTCAACACTTAGAATCCTGGTTTTTCTTCTAGCGTTACTAGGTCAGGCTACTGCAGGTTACTGAAGCCCTTTTATTCAGAAAGTCGCCATGGCTAAACATTGCCACGACTTCTTACTAGGGCAGCTGAGCACTTAACGTCAAGCGGCAGAAAGACCTTTCCTGAGTTTTCGATTATATTTGAAAATGAGTTTCGAACAAGCGAGGACAAAAATGGGCCGAAAGTTTCTTTTTGTTGAAAGGCAGGTTGACACCACATCCGAGCCCTGACTCGCCACCACTCCCGCTGGGCGCCGGGCGACCCCCGCCTTCTCGAGTCTCGCTGCTAGGTCCCGGACCCCTCGCCTCCTGCCCACCTGCGCCCCCCCCCCCCCCCCCCCCCCCCGCCAGGCATCGGCGGGTCTGCCCGGCCGGCCACTAGCACATCCGTTGTCCCAGAGCCGGAGACCGGATGCGGGGGACGTCATGGCAAGGCGTGGCGTATGTAGATGAGCATGCGCGCATTGGCTGCCGGTCCCGGACAGCCTGGGCGCGCACGTCCCGCGTGGGGGCACGGCAAAGGCGCCCGCGGTTGTTTTGCCGACGAGCGAGGTTGAGGCGGGGGGCGTGCAGGGAGCGCGGGGTGCGGAGGCGGCGTGGGGGAAGTGACCGTGTGTGTGAAGCGCGGCGAGCGCGAGGGTGCGGGTCGAGGCGGGGCGAGCAACTCATACTTACCTGGCAGGGGAGATACCATGATCACGAAGGTGGTTTTCCCAGGGCGAGGCTTATCCATTGCACTCCGGATGTGCTGACCCCTGCGATTTCCCCAAATGTGGGAAACTCGACTGCATAATTTGTGGTAGTGGGGGACTGCGTTCGCGCTTTCCCCTGGCTTAGTGCGTTTCGAAGAACAGACCGGCCGTATGCTCACTGTGTCCCGGCCTCTTCTTTCTTTCGGGGGTTGGCGCTCAGAGCCGCCTGGGACGCCAGCAGTTACGGCGCTGGGTAGTCTCGCTGCGGTGTGTTTGCGCTGGGGCAGTGGTGGGTTGCTGCAGGTGCTCTCGGGCTTCCAGCCTGAACTGCACTGGGGGGTCACGAGAGTTTTAGCGCTGGACGGTGCCTAGGGCCCTTTCGACGCTTGCTCTAGTTCTTCAGGTAGGGTTAGTTCCTCGTTACGTTGCGGTGCTAGAAAGCTCCAGCTGGCCCGGTCAGGAACTCTCAACTGCCTTCTTTGCACCTGCTGGGGGTGTGATTTTACCATGACTATTTCTGGAGCTGGAAGTAGTTGCATTGGCTGGTGGAGGTGAAAGAAACACTCACCAATGGGGTTTACTTACTTCTACGGTTTTGTATAGTTTTAAGAAAGATTCCTTCCGGTCCCCATCAGTCAATCCGGTTAAAACATTTTTGTGTCAAATTTAGGGCTGGGGTAGCTCTCTGGATACATACTGTATTAGTTTTACTTTGGTATTATTAGCCAAAGAAAGATTACTAACGGAGATGGCCCGGCCTTAGCTCTGCCAATAATCACCAATAATTGAATTGTTGTTGGACCTCTGGTAACTGTACGAATCATTTATACCTTGTCAGTTGCGTTCAGTACCAAAGTCAGTTATTCTAGAAAGCTTCAGTGTCAAGTCCTTGTGAAAACCATAGTCCAGTTCTGAACCTGAAGTGCTGCTGGTTTCACTTGGAAAGCGTGAATCCAACTGGTTTTTTCTTTCACTTTTCTTTTCTTTCACTTTGATAGCTACATAAGTGACCCCAGTGAGCCTTTTCAGAAAGGGTAGCAGCTGCTTGCCACAGCGTAGAGGCACACCGGGGCAGGCACTCCCCCAGGGCACTGGCATCCGGAACTGAGAAATATGCTATTGGTTTAGAGTCTAATCCCCAAATTGGAGTTAAGCCTCCACTAGGACCAACCTTTAGTTTCATGACAAAATAAGTGGAAAAGGTTTTCAAAATTTGGGAAAAGTTGAGGGGATGACTCTTAATAGCTGGTTTCATTTCTTCACAGTACTTTTTCTAGGAACCAAACCATCCACAGGATCTCGGGAATTACCGTGCAATGTTTTGTCACTGGTTTCGCCTGTTCTGTAAAAGCTGAAACCTACTACTGTCTACGATACCCTACCTAGTCCACCAAATTTAAATTTTCTTTTTTTGGTAGCAGACTGGTTTACTGCAAAATTTTGAGACTTTGAGATTGTAACACGTTGCAGCCCTCTCCAGCTGATAACACATCCTAAATATTTTACTTCAGTTTCACAATACTGCAACGTGTCTAGTGAGGAGGCCTTATGTCCCTTTGAGGGAAGGGATTGTAACAAAGCCAAAGTGTCCATTCCAAGAACGTTATTGCCCTTTAATTTGGGAGGCTACCAGCAAATCATCTACATATTGAATAATTAATTGTAGATCCCGCTAGTGGGACTGTAAATGTCCTGATTTCCTTCAGAAATCTTTTCCATAAATATGGGATCCCATAAATAAAAGCAAAAAGAATTTAGACTTGTCCACTAGAGGGACAGAAAAACAAGCAGAACATAGATCAGCTACAGAAATAAGCTTTGCAGATGACAGTGCTTAACGTCAAGATCATTGCAGAGTTAGAAACTATAGGAGTTAATGGTAATGGAGTAACAAATTTATTTTTCTAAGATCTTATACAAATCTATATATTGGTCAACCATTTCATCTCATAGATAAATGTCTCCTAGACTCTTTATAGACAGTGCTCTTTTAAAATGATTAAAATATCTCGTTTTTCTAATTCTTTTATCACTGGTTTTATTCCTTCTAATTGAGTTCTTAACAAAGGGTATTGTTTTACACCTGAGTATGGCTTATCTTTTTGTTATTTTTATTGGTTCTATGTCTCTAAATGAGTACCATTATTCCCTAAGGCCCAACTCCATACATCTGTTTCTTTCGGCTCTGTCTTCTCCAAGTGCAGTGAGAGACTGTCACTCTCCGCCATACACCCCTTTTCTTTCAGAAGGCACATACTTAGCAAATAACTGGGGACCTTTTCCTCCAGGGAGCTTCACCAGTATTCCATCTATAATACAGAGTATGCTAGCCTTTACTTTGCACAGCAAGTCTTCCCCAACATGCTAACAGGAGAATCAGGACAAAGTGAAAACATTATGTTCCTCAGTCAGAGGACCTAGCTGTATAGGAACTGCTGTATAGGAATAGGATCAAGTAGAAAGGTGACCTGAAAAACCAACAACCTATATTGTTCTCTCACCAGCTGGAACAGAAGACATTTCCAGGAAATTGCAGAATAAGCAGCAACAGTATCTAGCAGGAAAAGTAAGGCTATATTAGGCCAAGGAAAGTCTTTGACACACAAAGTTGGTTCACCAGTTCCCACCTCTGAGATTCTCTTAATCACCCAAATTTGAACCATTTACTGGTCCTTCCTTCCTTCCTTCCTTCCTTCCTTCCTTTCTCCCTCCCTCCCTCCCTCCTTCCCTCTTTTCTTCCTTCCTCCCTCCCTCCCTCCCTTTCTCCCTTCCTTCCTCCCTCCCTCCCTCCCTCCCTTCCTTCCTTCTCAAAGTTAGCTAACATATCGTGCAATAATGGCTTGAGGATTAGAATTTAGTGATTCATCACTTACATATAACACCCAGTGCACATCCCAACAAGTGCCCTCCTTAATGCCCATCACCCATTTAGCCCACCAACACCCCCAACACCCTCCAGCAACCTTCAGTTTGTTCTCTGTACTTAAGAGTGTCTCCTGGTTTGCCTCTCTGTTTTTATCTTATTTTTCCTTCCCTCCCCCTATGTTCATCTATTTTGTTTCTTAACATTCCACGTGAGTGAAATCATATGATGTTTATCTTCCTCTGACTTATTTTGCTTAGCATAATACAGTCTAGTTCCATCCACGTAGTTGCAAATGGCAAGATTTCATTCTTTTTGATTGCTGAGTAACACTCCATTGTGTGTGTGTGTGTGTGTGTGTGTGTGTGTATACCACATCTTCTCCATCCATTCATCCATCGATGGACATTTTGGCTCTTTCCATACTTTGGCTATTGTTGATAGTGCTGCTGTCAACATTGGGGTGCTTGTGTCCCTTCAAAACGGCACACCTGTATCCCTTGGATAAATCCCTAGTAGTGCAATTGCTGGGTCGTAGGGTAGTTCTATTTTTAGCTTTTTGAGGAACCTCCATACTGTTTTCCACAGTGGCTGCACCAGCTTGCATTCCCACCAACAGTGCAAAAGGGTTCCCCCTGCTGACATCTTCCTGAGTTAAAGAACCATCCAGAGGCATGTTGATGCCTGTCCTGCTATAGGTAAGCCAGGAGTCCATACTAATTATTTCTTAGTGGAGGGTTCTGTCCTGATTCCTTTGTTCCTGAAACCTCTTCGTTCTCTGTGGTCTCTTTCTACAATCCCTCTTCCTATATCTTGGCTTGTTCCACTAATGACATACATATAGCTTTCCCTTCTTCTTTTGCTCCCTTCATAGGTTTTCCACAGTAGGGACTATACCCTTTAGTGAATAGTTCTAAGCAGCTAACAACAGCAGTTTTAAATTCCTTCATTTCTTACTCCTCTTTTTTTTTTTATTAAAATTTTTTTTCAACGTTTATTTATTTTTGGGACAGAGAGAGACAGAGCATGAACGGGGGAGGGGCAGAGAGAGAGGGAGACACAGAATCGGAAACAGGCTCTAGGCTCTGAGCCATCAGCCCAGAGCCTGACGCGGGGCTCGAACCCACGGACCGCGAGATCATGACCTGGCTGAAGTCAGACGCTTAACCGACTGCGCCACCCAGGCACCCCTCTTACTCCTCCTTTACATTGTCCCAAACAATGCTGAGGAGATGTGGACAATTGTGTGACCTTGCCAATCCTCCTACCTTTCCCTTGAGTTTGGATAGTAAGAGAGCTAGGAGAAAGGTGGTTAGACTGAGAGCAATTATGATTTGCACCTGGATCCATGCTGGTACATTGTGAGAAATTTCGAACAGCAAACTCCTGATGGAAATCAGTAGGGAAACTGAGGTTTCCTGGGAACACCACTATAATTGCTCCAGGCTTACCTATAGCAGGACAGGCATCAACATGCCTCTGGATGGTTCTTTAACTCAGGAAGATGTCAGCAGGGGGAACCCTTTTGCACTGTTGGTGGGAATGCAAGCTGGTGCAGCCACTGTGGAAAACAGTATGGAGGTTCCTCAAAAAGCTAAAAATAGAACTACCCTACGACCCAGCAATTGCACTACTAGGGATTTATCCAAGGGATACAGGTGTGCCGTTTTGAAGGGACACAAGCACCCCAATGTTGACAGCAGCACTATCAACAATAGCCAAAGTATGGAAAGAGCCAAAATGTCCATCGATGGATGAATGGATGGAGAAGATGTGGTATACACACACACACACACACACACACACACACAATGGAGTGTTACTCAGCAATCAAAAAGAATGAAATCTTGCCATTTGCAACTACGTGGATGGAACTAGACTGTATTATGCTAAGCAAAATAAGTCAGAGGAAGATAAACATCATATGATTTCACTCACGTGGAATGTTAAGAAACAAAATAGATGAACATAGGGGGAGGGAAGGAAAAATAAGATAAAAACAGAGAGGCAAACCAGGAGACACTCTTAAGTACAGAGAACAAACTGAAGGTTGCTGGAGGGTGTTGGGGGTGTTGGTGGGCTAAATGGGTGATGGGCATTAAGGAGGGCACTTGTTGGGATGTGCACTGGGTGTTATATGTAAGTGATGAATCACTAAATTCTAATCCTCAAGCCATTATTGCACGATATGTTAGCTAACTTTGAGAAGGAAGGAAGGGAGGGAGGGAGGGAGGGAGGAAGGAAGGGAGAAAGGGAGGGAGGGAGGGAGGAAGGAAGAAAAGAGGGAAGGAGGGAGGGAGGGAGGGAGAAAGGAAGGAAGGAAGGAAGGAAGGAAGGAAGGACCAGTAAATGGTTCAAATTTGGGTGATTAAGAGAATCTCAGAGGTGGGAACTGGTGAACCAACTTTGTGTGTCAAAGACTTTCCTTGGCCTAATATAGCCTTACTTTTCCTGCTAGATACTGTTGCTGCTTATTCTGCAATTTCCTGGAAATGTCTTCTGTTCCAGCTGGTGAGAGAACAATATAGGTTGTTGGTTTTTCAGGTCACCTTTCTACTTGATCCTATTCCTATACAGCAGTTCCTATACAGCTAGGTCCTCTGACTGAGGAACATAATGTTTTCACTTTGTCCTGATTCTCCTGTTAGCATGTTGGGGAAGACTTGCTGTGCAAAGTAAAGGCTAGCATACTCTGTATTATAGATGGAATACTGGTGAAGCTCCCTGGAGGAAAAGGTCCCCAGTTATTTGCTAAGTATGTGCCTTCTGAAAGAAAAGGGGTGTATGGCGGAGAGTGACAGTCTCTCACTGCACTTGGAGAAGACAGAGCCGAAAGAAACAGATGTATGGAGTTGGGCCTTAGGGAATAATGGTACTCATTTAGAGACATAGAACCAATAAAAATAACAAAAAGATAAGCCATACTCAGGTGTAAAACAATACCCTTTGTTAAGAACTCAATTAGAAGGAATAAAACCAGTGATAAAAGAATTAGAAAAACGAGATATTTTAATCATTTTAAAAGAGCACTGTCTATAAAGAGTCTAGGAGACATTTATCTATGAGATGAAATGGTTGACCAATATATAGATTTGTATAAGATCTTAGAAAAATAAATTTGTTACTCCATTACCATTAACTCCTATAGTTTCTAACTCTGCAATGATCTTGACGTTAAGCACTGTCATCTGCAAAGCTTATTTCTGTAGCTGATCTATGTTCTGCTTGTTTTTCTGTCCCTCTAGTGGACAAGTCTAAATTCTTTTTGCTTTTATTTATGGGATCCCATATTTATGGAAAAGATTTCTGAAGGAAATCAGGACATTTACAGTCCCACTAGCGGGATCTACAATTAATTATTCAATATGTAGATGATTTGCTGGTAGCCTCCCAAATTAAAGGGCAATAACGTTCTTGGAATGGACACTTTGGCTTTGTTACAATCCCTTCCCTCAAAGGGACATAAGGCCTCCTCACTAGACACGTTGCAGTATTGTGAAACTGAAGTAAAATATTTAGGATGTGTTATCAGCTGGAGAGGGCTGCAACGTGTTACAATCTCAAAGTCTCAAAATTTTGCAGTAAACCAGTCTGCTACCAAAAAAAGAAAATTTAAATTTGGTGGACTAGGTAGGGTATCGTAGACAGTAGTAGGTTTCAGCTTTTACAGAACAGGCGAAACCAGTGACAAAACATTGCACGGTAATTCCCGAGATCCTGTGGATGGTTTGGTTCCTAGAAAAAGTACTGTGAAGAAATGAAACCAGCTATTAAGAGTCATCCCCTCAACTTTTCCCAAATTTTGAAAACCTTTTCCACTTATTTTGTCATGAAACTAAAGGTTGGTCCTAGTGGAGGCTTAACTCCAATTTGGGGATTAGACTCTAAACCAATAGCATATTTCTCAGTTCCGGATGCCAGTGCCCTGGGGGAGTGCCTGCCCCGGTGTGCCTCTACGCTGTGGCAAGCAGCTGCTACCCTTTCTGAAAAGGCTCACTGGGGTCACTTATGTAGCTATCAAAGTGAAAGAAAAGAAAAGTGAAAGAAAAAACCAGTTGGATTCACGCTTTCCAAGTGAAACCAGCAGCACTTCAGGTTCAGAACTGGACTATGGTTTTCACAAGGACTTGACACTGAAGCTTTCTAGAATAACTGACTTTGGTACTGAACGCAACTGACAAGGTATAAATGATTCGTACAGTTACCAGAGGTCCAACAACAATTCAATTATTGGTGATTATTGGCAGAGCTAAGGCCGGGCCATCTCCGTTAGTAATCTTTCTTTGGCTAATAATACCAAAGTAAAACTAATACAGTATGTATCCAGAGAGCTACCCCAGCCCTAAATTTGACACAAAAATGTTTTAACCGGATTGACTGATGGGGACCGGAAGGAATCTTTCTTAAAACTATACAAAACCGTAGAAGTAAGTAAACCCCATTGGTGAGTGTTTCTTTCACCTCCACCAGCCAATGCAACTACTTCCAGCTCCAGAAATAGTCATGGTAAAATCACACCCCCAGCAGGTGCAAAGAAGGCAGTTGAGAGTTCCTGACCGGGCCAGCTGGAGCTTTCTAGCACCGCAACGTAACGAGGAACTAACCCTACCTGAAGAACTAGAGCAAGCGTCGAAAGGGCCCTAGGCACCGTCCAGCGCTAAAACTCTCGTGACCCCCCAGTGCAGTTCAGGCTGGAAGCCCGAGAGCACCTGCAGCAACCCACCACTGCCCCAGCGCAAACACACCGCAGCGAGACTACCCAGCGCCGTAACTGCTGGCGTCCCAGGCGGCTCTGAGCGCCAACCCCCGAAAGAAAGAAGAGGCCGGGACACAGTGAGCATACGGCCGGTCTGTTCTTCGAAACGCACTAAGCCAGGGGAAAGCGCGAACGCAGTCCCCCACTACCACAAATTATGCAGTCGAGTTTCCCACATTTGGGGAAATCGCAGGGGTCAGCACATCCGGAGTGCAATGGATAAGCCTCGCCCTGGGAAAACCACCTTCGTGATCATGGTATCTCCCCTGCCAGGTAAGTATGAGTTGCTCGCCCCGCCTCGACCCGCACCCTCGCGCTCGCCGCGCTTCACACACACGGTCACTTCCCCCACGCCGCCTCCGCACCCCGCGCTCCCTGCACGCCCCCCGCCTCAACCTCGCTCGTCGGCAAAACAACCGCGGGCGCCTTTGCCGTGCCCCCACGCGGGACGTGCGCGCCCAGGCTGTCCGGGACCGGCAGCCAATGCGCGCATGCTCATCTACATACGCCACGCCTTGCCATGACGTCCCCCGCATCCGGTCTCCGGCTCTGGGACAACGGATGTGCTAGTGGCCGGCCGGGCAGACCCGCCGATGCCTGGCGGGGGGGGGGGGGGGGGGGGGGGGCGCAGGTGGGCAGGAGGCGAGGGGTCCGGGACCTAGCAGCGAGACTCGAGAAGGCGGGGGTCGCCCGGCGCCCAGCGGGAGTGGTGGCGAGTCAGGGCTCGGATGTGGTGTCAACCTGCCTTTCAACAAAAAGAAACTTTCGGCCCATTTTTGTCCTCGCTTGTTCGAAACTCATTTTCAAATATAATCGAAAACTCAGGAAAGGTCTTTCTGCCGCTTGACGTTAAGTGCTCAGCTGCCCTAGTAAGAAGTCGTGGCAATGTTTAGCCATGGCGACTTTCTGAATAAAAGGGCTTCAGTAACCTGCAGTAGCCTGACCTAGTAACGCTAGAAGAAAAACCAGGATTCTAAGTGTTGAAGAACGAAAAACTAAGTAAAACGCTAAACAGTGCCCTTCAACCGCAACCAGTCGTGTCGCCCGAGACCCCGGGCAGCCAGGGTCAGGTGCCCTTCAGCCCTTTCCCCCTCTACCACCCCACCACGCACACAGGGTGGCCCCACCAAGTGCCCTCTGGTCCTTTCTGACTTGGACTCCGTCAAAGGTAAACGCAGCAGACAGTAAGTAAAGTGGTGAAAAAAGATGTCATTCAGTGACTACTGACAGTAGGGGAAAGAGCTGAGCTCCAATCCGATTTGTGCGGAGGTGATTTGGGCGTTTTCCTGGAAGAATGAGAGGAAGCGGGCTCAGTCCAGTCAGAGAAGTGAAAGGTTACAAAGGGTAGTTCGGTGTAACTGCTGTTAGGCGGTTGTGTTTGTTAGCTGGCAGTTACTGAACTGAGGATGCTCTCCTCCCACAGACTGGGAGATAGGCCCTACTTCCTTCCCCATCACATTTCAAAGTCCTTGAGATGGGAGGGACCCTTCAGAGTTGTAAGAGATCCACATTCGCAGTCGCAAGCCCTTTTTAATAAATGCCCTATTTACAACACAGGTTGGGGGCCTGTGTCAGGTGTTTAACTTCCTCAGGCTGGAAGTCAAACTTAGGGACAGAACCTTGTGCTGCTAGAAGCTATGCTAGAGTCTGGTCAAGTCTCAGTGCAGGAAACAGTCTCAGTGCAGGAACAGTCCTTATGTGTTCAGAGTTCTGCAGCTCTCAGCCTAAGAAAGTCTCTGGTGATGAAACAAGATAACCCGGCACTTCCCCCTGGCTGAACCCTGGCTCCTGGACCCTCCTTTTATATTCTGTTCTCTTTGATGACATTGTTTGCCCATTCAACAACTGTTTGTTGTTGTGCCAGACACTTTGAGGAACTGGTAACAAAAAGGCCTCTTGGCGTTCATGTTTTTTTTGTAGAAGGGGCAGAGGGAGTGGGAGAAAATCAACAATGGACACAATAGGTAAATTAATTAGTGTGTTAGCTGTTAGTGGGTGCTCAGAAGAGGTTACACGAGAAGGTGCTATGCTTCAAGCAAAGACTTGAAGGAGGTGAGGGAGTCAATCACGGAGGGGGCGGGGGAGGAAGCATCCCCGGCACAAAGGTCGGCTAGCGCAAAGGCCCAGGTAGGACTGTGTGTGGAGAATAGCAAGGAGGCCCTGCGTCCAGCGCAAAACTGAAGAGTTGTACAAAATTAAGTCAGAGAGGTGACTAGGTTGGTGATAAGATCATGAGGGTCTTGTAGATCATTGTAAGAGGTCCCACACCATCACCACCCCCGCCCCCCCATGGATAATATTTTTACTTCACTTGGAAATCAGCTACCTAGATGTTCCAGTACCACTTTAACCACCTCTTGGCATCTCGGCTGAGAATACCTGTCTCAGTTCCGCCTGGAAATCGACCACAGGTACTCGCTGCTGCCGCCACCGTCTCCTTGGGTACAGGTGACGCTCTTGACTTGGACTTCCATCTCTGGGAGTGTTTTTCTCTAGTCCGTCTCAGGTGTAAGTGGTCCCTGGCCGGGTCCATCATGCTGCTGGCTGCTCCTCAGAACAGACCATCAGGCATCTCCAGAGACCACTCCGCTCTGCGCAGATCATTGTAACACTCTAAATGTGAGTGAACCAAAAGTTTTTGTTTTGTTTAGTGTTTGAAGTAAGGTCTACATCGGGGTCCCGGCTGGTTCAGTGGGTGTGGCATGCGACTCCTGATCTTGGGGTCGTGAGTTGGAGACCCAAGATGGGTGTAGAGGTTACTTAAAAATAAAATCTTAGGGGGCGCCTGGGTGGCGCAGTCGGTTGAGCTTCCGACTTCAGCCAGGTCACGATCTCGCGGTCTGTGAGTTCGAGCCCCGCGTCAGGCTCTGGGCTGATGGCTCAGAGCCTGGAGCCTGTTTCCGATTCTGTGTCTCCCTCTCTCTCTGCCCCACCCCCGTTCATGCTCTGTCTCTCTCTGTCCCAAAAATAAATAAATGTTGAAAAAAAAATAAAAAAAAAAATAAATAAAATCTTAGGAAGAAGGAACACACACACACACACACACACACACACACACACACACACACGGCATCCAATTCGGGGGCCCGAACTCACAACCTCAAGATCAAGAGTCAAATGCTCTACTGACTGAGCCAGCCAGGCAACCCCGAGCTGGGAGGTTTTGAGCAGGGGAGTGCCTTCATCTGAGTCCTCCGCCTCCCACTCCGCTTGGCACCCAAAATAATAATTACCATTATAATTATTATTATCGTTGTTAATAAAAAATAAGAAATCAGGCTGTTAAAGACAAAAGCAGGGAAATCAGTCAGTTAGTTCAGGAGGCTTGCATAATCCAGGCAAGACGATATTGCCTTCGTATGGTGGCATAATCTGCCACACCAAAAAAATGTCATTTTGGCCTAAGGATTATTTTGAACTAAAGGCATTTAAAAACCAGCAGGTGGTTAGGCGGTTTGCAGCCGCCTACCTAGTGCCCATCCCAGTGGGTTCTCCTCCGCTCCTCCGCGAGGCCACCGCCGCACAACCAACACGCGAGCTTCACCGACGCCCCTCCTCGCCACTGCCGCCACAGACCGCTGTAGTCCCCACCTGTAGAAAGGAGCGCCGGGAGGGGAAATGCAACGGGCGAGAGCCCCGGCCCAGGCATCTTGACAATCGCGACCCGGGAGGCTGGGGCCACCGGCCGGGCAACCGCCAAACGCAGGGGATATGCTCCCTCTGCCCGGAAAGGGGCGCTGGGGCAGCGTCGGCCCTGCTCTTTTTTCTAAAGGGCCTTCCAACCACGCCAAGGCATGCCGGACCTCCGGCTTGCCAGTGTGGTGGCCTCCGTCATTTCAAGAAGAAGCAATGACCCGGGCCTGTCAGCGTGCACCCTTCGATAGCTCAGCTGGTAGAGCGGAGGACTGTAGGCTGGATACGTGTGGGCATCCTTAGGTCGCTGGTTCGATTCCGGCTCGAAGGAAGTGCCTGTCGCTTTTGCGCCACGGGGCGGGGGGCACCGCCCCCCAGCGCCCCGCCCCAACTCTGCCCCGCCCCGGGCACCTGCAGCCTCGCGGCAGCCCCTCTCCCACAGGCCAAAGTCAGTAAGTAAAACCTATAGGGAACACCTGCCTACGTCTGCTCGTGTGCCGCCGCCAGGGAACACACCTGCGCCTTCTTCCCGCAGTTTACCTGCACGTGCCCGTGGACGCTCCACGTCCCCGCCGCTCCTGCCTTGTCTCAGCCCCACGCCGTCCCGCGCCCTTCCCCACTTTTACTCGCCCACTGCTCCCGCTCCAGACAAACGCGTGGGCAAAGAGGTTCTGCCCTCGGCAAGCCCTCGAGGCTGACAAGCGTACAGGTCGTCACACGGGTCGGGAACAACCATGGCGTCCTTCATGAAAACTCCCCCTCCTCGATCTCCTGCCTTGCCTCCGAGGACGGTCGCTGCGTCGGTCGCTCCCAGTTGCAGTCTCTCTGTCTCCTCCTTCCCTGTTTCTCATAGGGTCTATAAATACACAGCTCTACGGAGACAGAAAACCCTCTTCCTCGACCAGCTTAATCTACTCGTGGGACAGAACTGTCACTCTGAGGTTTTCCAAGCCATCGCCAATTGTGCGCTTGCATCGAAGCTGACACTGGCAGAAACGAAATGCAGCAGGGCCCCCCTCATGGGCCTTGCCAGTCGCGACGAGAACTTCAGCGGCCCCTTCAGGTTTCTTGTCAGTCTGAGGACAGGGCGGTGGTCCGGGTACACTTCCGTTTTCCCGTGCCTTCGCACCTGTTCTTGTAGCCACGGATGGCGGGGCTGGGGGCGCTCCCGCTGAGAGAGCAGTGATTACTCACACTCTGTGCACGGGTGGTAAATCCACCCGTACCGATTCTCCCGCTACATCGGACGGAGGGAGAGGGAGATGGATGAAATATTTCTATCTTACCCGCTTTCTGGCCACGGAACGACCGGACCGCTGGGGTCTCCACCTGTATGCAGAAAGGGGAGGGGGCGAGCGGGGGTGGGGGTGGGGTGGGGTGTGGGCGGCAAAACGCAGACTTAAGAGTCAGAGTCGGGGCGCAGAAGAGTGGGAGTAGGGGTGGAGTGAGACGGGGGCAGCTGTCGTCACAGTCGGTCGGGCGCACAAATTCACGTCCTTACTTACACAGGCAGCTGGCCTGTGGGTTCTGACCAGCTGGCTGACTTAGCGCTGGGCCCTTAAGGCTAAATTGGCAGGGCCTGAAGAGGGAGACACTGAGGGCCTGTCAGAGAGCACCCATCCAGGAGAAAACGGGCTTCATCCTGGGGACAGAGCCAGGTTGTTGGGGCTGCGGGTGGGTGCAGAGAAGAACGCCAGGGAAAGGTCCTTGTTCTCTTCCCTCCTGTGGGAAGGAAACTCCAGAGACTCAAAGTACAGTTGGAGCGCATCACAGAGGGGGCTGGCAGCGGAACCGCACCGGGAGTGTGGCTCTCTGAGGCCTCAGGGACCCGGCTACTGCCATCCCTGACCTCTGAGACCACAAGCGCCTTTTCGGTTTTAGTTCTGCCTCCCAAACTGGAGACTGCGTTTTCCCCGGCCCCCCGCCCTTCCTCTTGGTTCGCTCCCCAGCCCGGTCTCAGTGCTACTGTCCCACTGCCTCCACGGGTTCAGGAGGCCCTGCCTTTGAAGTCCAACAGTTGACCTTCGGGAAGCCACAGAGAGACCCCAGCCTCTAATGTCACCATCTACAGGCAGAGACCAGCAGACAGGCACCAAAGATAAAACCTCAACCACCTTCACTGGATGTGCCTGATGAGATGTGGAGGTGTGGAATCCCTGGGGACCTAGCTTTGGCGCTTTGGGGGACTAGCAGGGTGAGGGGTGGAGGGGGGAGGTGGGTTTTGGCATCCAGCAAATGCAAGAGTGGGCCCTAGCATGGCGGACGCTTCCTGTCCGGGGTGTCATGGGGAGTGGCCGGGTGCTTCCAAGGTACGGCCCCACATCCTTGCAGACACAGCAGTGCCTGCCACCCAGTCAGGCAGTGGCGACACAGTCAAGGGAAGGCCACGTAGATGTGACCTGTTGTGCCTCTGTGGGACTTTCACTGGGTGGGTGGGCACACACCCGAGGGGATGTTAAAATACATGGAGCCAGGGCAAGGAGTCCAACCCCGGCACTGGTGTTCTCTTCTCCCCGGCCTTTGACTCCAGTGCCTCTCCAGGAAGTCCAAAGCACCTTGACCTATTTCAGGAAGTAACCACCTCCCTCAAAGGAATCCAGGTCGGTGCGCACAGGAGGGTCAAAGGAGCCAGGCCACCAGACTGGCCGACACGGCTGGGTATCAGTCGGCCTCATCATGCCCTGAAACATGGAGCTGTGCCAAAAAGTAAAGCAATGTGCCACTGATGTGGACATGTCAAGCACACAAGAGCCATTTTGAAAGGGTTCCCACTGGCCAAATCGAGATCATGATAATAATCGATCATAGGGGCGCCTGGGTGGCTCAGTTGGTTAAGCGTCTGACTTCGGCTCAGGTTATGATCTCACGGTCCGCGAGTTCAAGCCCCATGTCAGGCTCTGTGCTGACAGCTCAGAGCCTGGAGCCTGTTTCAGATTCCGTGTCTCCCTCTCTCTCTGTCCCTCCCCTGTTCATGCTCTGTCTCTCTCTGTCTCAAAAATAAATAAACGTTAAAAAAAAATTTTTTTTAAATAAAACAAAAAAATAATGGATCATAATCCGTGGAGTAAAACAGGTGCAGGGCCTAAATGCAATCACACATCAGTATCCGTGAACGCTAAGCACCACCGGATCTTGGCCTCCAGATACACAAAATGGAAAAAAAAAAAAAAAAAAAAAAAAGGAACCAGGGCTCCTTGGAGACCCACCTAGCCACTTCTTTGGGTTTTCATGTTACTATGGGGTCTCCCACGTACATGGAAAAAATCTGTATGCTTTCCTTCTGATATTCTGTTTTACGTCCAATTTAATTCTCAGGCCCTGCTGGAGACCCTAACAGGGTAAAAGTAAAGTTCTGTCTCCCCTACACCTTGAACCAGAGTGAAGCATGATGGAAGAACAGAAGAGGAAGGCATGGGAGAAAACTAAGGTGCATACCCCTGACTTACCTTTTTCTGATGGTTTGTAAAATGATCCCATTCTTCTAAAGTGAGAAGGGGCTGAACCAGGCTAGGTTGGAGGCCGATGGGGTAGACTGGTGGGTGGATCCTCACAAACTGTGAGATCGTGACCTGAGCGGAAATCAAGAGTCAGGATGCTTGACTGGACTGAGCCACCCAGGCGCCCCAGAAACTTTTTTTTTTTTTTTAACCCCGCGATCTAGAAGTTAATTAATGAAGCATATACTAAAAGCCTATTATGCCGCCATGCACTGTTGTAGCCACGTATGGAATGGAGCAATC
This sequence comes from Prionailurus bengalensis, assembly GCF_016509475.1. NCBI lineage: Eukaryota > Metazoa > Chordata > Mammalia > Carnivora > Felidae > Prionailurus > Prionailurus bengalensis. The sequence continues at coordinate 7,405 of NW_025091215.1, read as the reverse complement.
AACAAAATAGACAAGAATCTCTGGCCTCGTGGAACTTACCTCTCAGGGGGTATAGTTAGAAAACTAAAATGCAGGGGTCCTGGGTAGCTCAGTCCGCTAAAGCGTGGGGTTTGGGCTCAGGTCCTGAACTCACGGTTGGTGAGTTCGAGCCACGGATCTGGCTCTGTGCTGACAGTTCAGAGCCTGGAGCCTGCTTCAGATTCTGGGGCTCCCTCTTTCTCTGCTCCTTCCCCGCTCACGCTTGCTGTCTCGAAAACCAAACGCTAAAAATTTTTCGGAAAAAAGACAAAGCTAATAAGATGTTAGATCGGTTCTCCAAGCGTCTCTGGGATCAACTGGGAATCCTGTACTACAGAAGGGGCTGCTATCTAGAGTTTGGCGGATTCCGTGAAAGTAAGGTCTCTACAAAACGTTGCTGCGTTTCGCGGTCGTAACCAGCCAGCCCCCGCGGGACTAGGCGATGCTGAAACTGTGGGCCCAGGAGCACGCGTTGAAAGCGCCTTGAGGAAACAACGCGAGAGAAAAAAGAAAAAAACCAAAACAAAACAGGAAACCCCAAGACACTGCCGAGACTGCTGTCCCGACGCCATAGGCGTAACTGTGGAGAACTGAACGTCCAGAAAATCGCTTTTGCGCCAACGCGGGCAAGAAAAGCCGTTTCTGCTCTTCGCAAACCCAGACAACCAGGGGAAAGCGCGAACGCAGTCCCCCACTACCACAAATTATGCAGTCGAGTTTCCCACATTTGGGGAAATCGCAGGGGTCAGCACATCCGGAGTGCAATGGATAAGCCTCGCCCTGGGAAAACCACCTTCGTGATCATGGTATCTCCCCTGCCAGGTAAGTATGAGTTGCTCGCCCCGCCTCGACCCACACCCTCGCGCTCGCCACGCTTCTTACACACGGTCACTTGCCCCACGCGGCTTCCGCGCCCCGGATGCCCGCAGCCCCCCTCAGCTCCAACCTCTCCCGTCCGCAAAACAACCTCGGGCGCCTTTGCCTAGCCCCCACGCGGGACGTGCGCGCCCAGGCTGTCCGGGACCGGCAGCCAATGCGCGCATGCTCATCTACATACGCCACGCCCTGTCGCCGGAGTGGGCGGAGGAACTTCACACCCTTGGGGGACGAAAGTAGAAGAACCGGGGGAGCCTGGCTGTGATTCTTCCAGTTAAAATGAACATTAGTTTGTAGTTCTCTTATTTATTTTATTTATTTGTTTTTTTAATTATGACGTGGATTCATGAGCAGATGGCTAAGAAAGGTTTCTCCAGACGTTTCAGTGCAAAAAGGTGTTGTTATTATACGTAGCACCAGCACAGCACCCGGTGGGCAGGCAGAAAGAGCTGCACTGGGCTTGTGAGGAGTGACTTGATGATATATTTTTAAATTTGTGGAGGGAGGGGGGGATAGAGATAAAGTAAGTTTCCAAGGAATTTTGAAGCAAGGCTTTCAGGACCCTGAGGGGCTAGCTGCTGTCATGGTAAGGTTGCTTTTAGTTTTTAACGAAATATAAACATTAAGGCACTACGGCAGCCGTGAGCTCCTTGAGGAAGGTCACGCTCTGCATGTTTCAGCTCTCTATCAGTGGGCTGCAAGCTGTAAGGAGATCTAGTTTAAGCTACGTTTCTCTTGCCTTTGTTTCCCTCATCCATCTGTACACCCATGTAGGGCTAGAACTCTTCACTCAGAGCCCCATGGTCTACCAACTGAGCCAGCCAGCCAGGCACTGCACAGCAGTTTGCAGTTTGCAGTTGGATTGAGGGGTTTGATTTTGTCACCGTTTTTTTCTAACATTTTCCCCACTGAGAAATCACAGTCTTTGCAAAGGCTGGTGAGCCCTCGTTTGGGTTTTCTAGTTTGTTTACTTGTTTCTTTGGCTGACCTTGTGGCCTCCAGGAGGTTAGGACAGGGTTGCTTGACTTGTGGGTTCGCTTTAGGTATGACACATCGACTGTGTTAAGTGGGGGGGGGGGGTGGGGAAGGCCCCCAAATATATGTAGTATGCTACCGTTTGTGTAGGAAAAGTGTGAAAACAAGAAAATTATACAGTCTTGCCAAAAGAAACAGAAGACTAGGGACACCTGGGTGTCTGACTCTTGACTTCAGGTCAGGTCAGGTCAGGATCCCAGGGTCGTGGGCTGGGCACTGAGTGTGGAGCTTGCTTAAGATTCTCTCTCTCCCCCTCTGCCCCTCTCCCCTTCTCCCCGACTAGCACTCTCTAAATAGATAAATGATGAAATTGCCTGGCGGGGGGGGGGGGGGGGGGAGTGGAAGGAGAGAGTGATGCTTTTCTGAGTACACCTTTCTCTGTAATTTTGACTTTTGGAATTCTATTAATATTTTACATATATTTTTAAATCACAGGGGGAACATCCCTAACGTTGAACATAAGCATAACCGAACCTAGCGATCTGAGATGAATAGTGTAGCCACACTGGAAGAAAAAAAAATAACCAACTGAAATGACTTTTGGGCGCAGTACATCGACTATAAACATCTTCAAGTCCAAAGACAAGAACTGCAAACACATACTGAACTGTCCCATAGTAGGTTTGTATTTCATAGCTGTATGGTCGTAACAGTTCTGTAACAACGTTGTGTATATTGTAGGATTGAGCTAATGACTAAATGGATGTTGGGAGTCAAGGTTCTTACTGTTGGAGAAAGGAGATACAAACAAATATGGAATGATGGTCCGCCTGGGTGGCTCAGTCTGTTGAGCGGATATCCGACTCTTGATTTCAGCTCAGGTCATGATCTCACGGTTCATGAGTTTGGGCCCTCCGTCGGGCTCTGTGCTGATGGCTCAGAGCCTGGAGCCTGCTTCAGATTCTGTCCATCTGTCTGTCTGTCTGTCTGTCTGTCTGTCTCTCTCTCTCTGCCCCTGCTCATGCTCTGTCTCTTGCTCTCAAAAATAAATAAACATTTGGGGCACCTGGGTGGCTCAGTCGGTTAAGCGCCTGACTTTCGCTCAGGTCACGATCTCGCGGTTCATGGGTTCAAGCCCCACATCGGGCTCTGCGCTGACGGCTCGGAGCCTGGAGCCTGCTTTGAATTGATTCTGTGTCTCCCTTTCTCTCTGCCCCTCCCCTGCTCATGCTCTCTCGCTCTCTCGCTCTCTCTCTCACAAAAAATAAACATTTAAAAAATAAATAAATAATTAAAAAAAACAAAACCAAAAAACACGGGGTGCCTGGGTGGCTTAGTCGGTTAGTTGGTTAAGCGTTCAACTTCAGCTCAGGTCATGATCTCACGGTTTGTGAGTTCGAGCCCCTCATCAGGCTCTGTGCTGACAGCTCGGAGCCTGGAGCCTGTTTATTCTGTGTCTCCCTCTCTCTCTCTCTGTCCCTCCCCTGCTTGTGATCGGTCTCTCTCTCTCTCTCTCTCTCTCTCTCAAAAATAAATAAACGTTTAAAAAAATTAAAGCAAGCAAACAAACAAATATGGAATGGTGGAGGGCAAGGAGGACCCACTTGCATAAAATTGAGAGTTGGAATTTAAGGTACTGGTGTGGGCTCATTATTTATTTTTTTAATTTTTTTTTTTTTTTTAAAGAGAGAGAAGGAGCGAGTGGGGAGAGGGCATAGAGAGAGGGAGAGAGAATTTTCTTTACGTTTATTAATTTATTTTGAGAGGGGGAGAGGGCAGAGACAGAGGTAGAGAGAATCTTAAGCAGGTTCCACACCTAGCAGGGAGCCGGAGGCAGGGCTCAATATCATGACCCCAAGGTTATGACCTGAGCCAAAATCAAGAGACGGATGCTTAACCAACTGAACCACCCACGTAGCTGTCCCTGGGCTCATTGTTTTTAATCTACATCTGTAGACAGGTGTTAGGAAATACACATATTCTCTACCTCTATCCACTGAAGGGGCCTAGAGGCAAAGACAGTAGCATTAGACATACCTACCGCCTTGATCTTGCTTCCTTTCTTTTTCTTTTTTCTTTTTTTCTTTTCTTTCTGTCTCCTCCTCCTCCTCCTCCTCCTCCTCCTCCTCCTCCTCTTAATGTTTATTTGTTTAACGTTTATTTGTTTTTGAGACAATGTGTGAGCGGGGGAGGGGCAGAGAGAGGGGGGCTGAGGATCCAAAGCGGGCCGAACTCACCAACCGAACCCGTGAGATCACGACCTGAGCCAAAGTCGGCCGCCCAACCGACTGCGCCACGCAGGCGCCCCTTGATCTTGTTTTCTAAAACCACTCCCCACTAAAAAGAACCAGGCCTCTTTGGAGAAATAGATAATTTTCACGAGCCAAGACAGATACATAATGGCCCTGGAACATCTGGTGCCAGAAGACACGGAAATGCTCCAAAAATGCTATGGACATGTCCGAAGGACACCGTAGGCACCCTGAAGGGGTTTTTATAGGCCCGATCTGAGAACATTAGAACATCAAAATAAATTTCAAACAGTTTTGGGTTACAAACAACTGAACAAAATAACAACCATGAGTTCGTATCGTTAGCACACAGGGAAGGAGGGAAAGTCCTACCTTACGATGCCAGCTGATAACTGAAGAATGAATGATGGCATTAGAAAATGGACATTTGGCAATCATAACGCAAGAGCCATCAGTGGATGCTAAAACTGTTGTGTTAAACAGGATATTCACATATCCTCAACTTATCTCCATACAAATCACTTAATAATTACAAAGGGAAAACTTGATGAACACCTCCAGTGGGCCGACAGTTGCAGTGCTGGCCCCAGTACCCAGGTGCTTCTGCAACACCCCAGCCTACTGACTTTGGCCTTCGCTATGTGACTTGCTTTGGCTAATGGGACATTAGTAAATGGGATGCAAGCAGAAGGTTGAAAATCACTTGCTCACTAAGACTGGCCCTCACTTGCCTGTCCTGAGGCCACCATGAGAAGAAGCCTGGGTTAGCCCGTTGGAGGATGACATCGCCGGGAGTGAACGTGAACCCTGTCTGCCGAAGTCCCCTAGACCGACTAGGCCCCAGGTGACCTGCAGGCTGGCCGCCGCGGCTCCAGCGATCCCGCTTGAGACCGGCAGAACTGCCCGGTGGAACCCAGCCAGAATCGCTGATCCCACAGAATTGTGAGCAAGTGAAACGGGTCATTATTTCCAATCGCTAAGTTTTACGGCAATCTGTTACACAGAGACGGGTAACCGATACACCTCCTTCACTAAGTAGTCGATGTTAACCCACCGGTAATAGAACAAACTGCCTTCACGTGCCTCCAAACGTGGTGCCCAGAGGAGGCCTGTATACATCTGCTAGGTCTGTCATAATAAAATACCACCAACTGGGTGGCTTAAAAAAACAGAAGTGTCTTCTCTCACAGTTCTGGAAGCTAGAGGTCCAAAAGCAAGGTGCCAGCAGGGCCGTACTCTCTCTGAGGCTCTGAGTGGAATCGTCCCCCGTTACTCCCCAGCTCCCGGTGGTGACAAGCCAAGCCTTGGCTCGCTTGCGGCTACATCACTACACTCTCTGCTTCTGCCATCGCATGGTGTTCTGTCAGCGAGTCTCTTCACGTTGCCGTCTTCCTCGCGTAAGGAAAACAGTCACATGGATCAGGCCCGCTCGAGTGACCTCACCTCACCCGACTGTATCTGCAAAGATCAGATTTCCAAAGAAAGGTCACAGTCCTAGGTACCAGGACTTAGGACTTCAACATATTTTTTTTGGAGGGACACAAACCAACCCATAACAGACACGGTATCATTTACGTAGCCTTCGTGTCAAAAATGCAAGTACAAAAATGTACTTGCGAGGGAAGCCAGGACAACTCAAAAACTGAAGGACGGTCTCCAAATGACTGGCCCGTAGCGTTCAAAAAGGCCTGCATCATGAAATGCAAAGAACTACCTGGGAACTATTTCAGATAAAGAGACATGACAACTGAATGCAACACATGATTTTGAATTTTCCTTTGCTCTAAAGGACATTATTGGGACAATTGATGGAAAAGGGAATAACGTCGGTAGAGTAGTAAGATTGTATCAATGTTCATTTCTTGGTTTTGATAATTCTCCTGGGGTTAGGGAAGAGAACCATTTGTTTGTTTTGAGGAGTAGTACACCCTAAAGAAAGGAAACTTCCTGAAACAACTAACAATCCAAAACGTGGGCCACCTGGGTGCTCAGTCCCTTAAGGGAACGAGCCTTGGTCATGATCTCACGGTTGGGGGCGGGGAGGGGGCGGAGAGGGGGCTCGGTGCGCGTGGGGCTCCCCGCTGACAGCACGGAGCCTGCTTGGGATTCTCCCTCTCCCTGCTCTCGCCCCGTCCTCCCGCTCTCTCTCAAAATAATTAAAAAACAAAAGAAAAGAAAAGTAAAGTAAAAGGACGTACAACACGTTAACTCGGATCTTGATGCTGCTAGAACCTCAGAGAAGTCTTTGCTGACCCAATAATCTCTAGTCCTGTCTCTTGCCTTGCTTTGCTCCAGGGACCCGATCACCCAGGAACACACAACACTTCAATCATTTTGCTCCTATCTGAAGAGGATATTTACCTTTACCTCCACTCGATCTCGGAAAGAATCTTCTTGTACAGAAGAGGAAAAGACAAATCCGGGCAGGCTGAAAGAGGCAGCCGAAGCCCACAGGATGAAAACGTGATATTTCCGTTCATTTGATTTTCGGAGACCATTGGACGCCCCTCCCCAGCCCACACATCTACTCTTGAGAATGGACGCCTTGTCCTGACTGACGCCCTCTGTTCAAATTTTTCCTTTCGTTGTCGCAAGATTAGGTTCTACGTAATCCGAAAGGTCATACTGAGGATTAAGACAATTTCGTGTTAAATTGGTGACAAAACTCTTAGTATTTAAGGTTGAGTTGATTCTCTGTTGCGCATTGCATGTAATTTTCGTTGCAAGGAAGGGGAGACTTAACCCACCGCCTGGGTGGGGCCTGCAGCTTCTGGACGCCGCGGGACCCCGTCTTCTCGGGTCTCCCCTCCGGTCCCGACTCCTCGCCGCCCTCCCCCCATCCTTCGCTCCAGGCACAGGCGGTCTGCCGGGACACTAGCACATCCGTTGTCCCAGAGCTGGAGCCGCGAGCGGGGAAAGCGCGCGACAAGCGTGGCGTATGTAGATGAACAAGCGCGCAGAGGCTGCCGGTCCCGGACCGCCTGGGCGCGCACGTCCCGCGTGGGGCTAGGCAAAGGCGCCCGAGGTTGTTTTGCGGACGGGGAGAGGTTGGAGCTGAGGGGGGCTGCGGCATCCGGGGCGCGGAAGCCGCGTGGGGCAGTGACCGTGTGTGTAAGAAGCGTGGCGAGCGCGAGGGTGTGGGTCGAGGCGGGGCGAGCAACTCATACTTACCTGGCAGGGGAGATACCATGATCACGAAGGTGGTTTTCCCAGGGCGAGGCTTATCCATTGCACTCCGGATGTGCTGACCCCCTGCGATTTCCCCAAATGTGGGAAACTCGACT
>NW_025091214.1:0-48704 GCF_016509475.1 Prionailurus bengalensis | reverse complement strand
CCTACTCCACACACACCGTCGGTGCTCTTGTGTAGTGGCCCAGGCACCCAGTAAATGCAGAACACCAGTGCGACCAGCATCCAGGTATGGTGCTGAGCCCAGCTTACGAGGGAGCCCCAAGCCCTACATCTGAGCACAGGCTCACCTTCAACGGCAGGTGGTCCTCTGTGCCGGCAGCCAAGGTGGGGTGTAGGGTGAAGTCACCGGATGGCCACAAGGACACCTTGCTCCCAGGTAGGCTAGGGCAGAGCAGGGAAGGAGGAACACATTACAGAGCAGGCCCTGGCTGGGCGGGCTAGCACGTGGGGACCCTGCAGGCTCCACGGTGTCCGTGGACGTCTCCCCGCTGGGGCCCCCTCTTATCTGCAGGCTCGGGAGCAGGCAGCGCCTGGAGGCTGAGTGCCAGAGGGGGTCTCGCGCCATAAACATGCAGAAGGTTCATGCGAGAAGGACACCGCAGGCTTCCACCACCAGCGGAAAATTAAAACAAGCCACCCGGTGGATTTCTGCTGACAGAAATGCCTTTAAAACCAGACAGAAGCAGCTTCACCTGCATGATGGACCCTCCCCCTTACTCATATATTCACTGTTTGGCTGATTTGTACATAACCAGCAGACCATACACCCTAGACAGATAAACAGCCGGACAGAAGTACTCCCAATAAGTTTGTCTGCCAGCGACCGCCAGGAACACAGGCTACATTAAGTCCTACAAGGTTTCCCCGTGATCGACGTCCCAGGGAGGCCCTGGGTGGGTGGGCCTCGAGGACTAAGACTCGGGTGAGGCCTCAGGAGCAGGCCACGGAAGGTGTCTAAAGCGCTAGCTGCTCAACTGGGTGCAAACTCTTTGGTTACCAAAGAAACATTTTCTGCAACAATCCCTGCGGGCCAGAGCGGGAGGTGTGTGTGTCTATGTGTGTGTGTGTGTGTGTGTGTGTGTGGTGGGTGACATTCAAGTAAATAACTTGCCCTTTTTAATTTTACTTCAAATGCATTAAAGGGCACTTGGTACAAAGTTACTGAGGTTGTGAAGTCAGGATACAATATTCAGACACTTACAACTGCGAAATATTCCCCAGAACCATCCTTCCAGGAACAGAGGGAGCCTGTGCTCACCGTGTGCTCAGGGAAATGTAGGGGAGACAGCACGGACCTCGCTGACACGGGTGCTGTGAAGCCTCCTGTTACTCATACTCCAGGAGAAGATGACGTCTTGTCAAGGGGACGGTAGTCACCGTGTTTCGCTACACCTGATTTACTCTCTAAAATGTGTGCTTGAAGCTGGGCCACGATGTGAAAGGGGCCACTCTCTGTCTTTGTGGCAGAGGAGAGGCAGAGGCCGTGTGCTCCCCGGGGGCCTGCGAGGTGCGGTCACCCACCTGGCACACGGCGAGCCCTGCCACTGCTGCACACGGTCATGGACCGCGGTGTCCTCTGCAAGCGGCACATGCTCACAGACAGAAAGTAGACGGGCATCGCTCACACCTGTGCACTAGCTCACATGTTACTTGTGAAGAACCTAGAGGGGTCTCATCACAAGCTCCAGTGAGCGGAGTATGGCGAGCCCTTCGGGGGGCAGTCTGCATCTGTGACGTCAAGGGAAACTGGTTTGTCTTCGATCACTTCATCACAGTACCCCAAGGTTTCCCACAAAAGACTGTGTTCCTCAGGAATCATGGTGAAGGCTTTGAGACACGGGAAACACCTGCAGGAGGCTCAGAGACTCACCTGAGGGCAGATAAAGTCAGGCTGCTGTGTATTCCCTGTGAGGGAAGAAATGATTGTTCACAACAGGAAACAAGATGGAGTGGTCAATGTCGAGCTTCTTGTTAAACAAAACCCACATTCTCTATTACCCGATTTGGAGCAAATATCCTCAGGGTCCCGGGGTCAGGGAAGGGGTCTGTGAGGGAGCGCACTCCACAGCCAGTGCCCACACTGGCCAAGGGGCCCGCTCAGGACCGGTATGTGTCACACGCGGCCACCAGTGGGCCCTGACCTCTGTGGCAGGTCTCCATGCGGGCAGCTGCCAAGACTGAGGCGCACAGAAGAGGGGCCGCCTGAGGACTCGGAGGGCTGAGGGGAGACGCCCCAGGAGAGTCTGACCTTGACAGCACCTGGGTCTCAGGGCAGTCAATACCTAAGTATGGTATTTTTCTTTTTTTTAGTTTTTTTTTATTTTTTTACATATACATCCAAATTAGCACATAGCGCAACAATGATTTCAGGAGTAGATTCCTTAGTGCCCCTTACCCATTTAGCCCATCCCCCTCCCACAACCCCTTCCGTAACCCTCTGTTTGTTCTCCATATTTATGAGTCTCTTCTGTTTTGTCCCCCTCCCTGTTTTTATATTATTTTTGCTTCCCTTCCTTTGTGTTCATCTGTTTTGTGTCTTAAAGTCCTCATATGAGTGAAGTCCTATGATTTTTGTCTTTCTCTGACTATTTCACTTAGCATCATACCCTCCAGTTCCGTCCACGTAGTTGCAAATGGCAAGATTTCATTCTTTTTGATTGCCAAGTAATACTCCATTGTATATACCACGTTTTCTTTATCCATTCATCCATTGATGGACATTTGGGCTCTTTCCATACTTTGGCTATGGTTGATAGTGCTGCTATAAACATTGGGGTGGATGTGTCCCTTCGAAGCAGCACACCTGTATCCCTTGGATAAATACCTAGTAGTGCAATTGCCGGGTCATAGGGTAGTTCTATTTTTAGCTTTTTGAGGAACCTCCATACTGTTTTCCCAAGTGGCTGCACCAGCTTGCATTCCCAGTACGGTGTCATTTTTATTTCACAATGGATATGTGGTTGTTCCAGGACCATTTGTTGAAATTTTCACTTCTCCCCAAAGGATTGCCTTGGCCGTATGTGAAGGCTTACTTCTAGAATTTTTATTCTATTCCATTTCTATTCCATTGACTACACTAACCTGATTACTATAACTTTTTAGTAAATTTTGGAGTCAGATTGTATAATTCTTCCAATTTTGTTCTCTTTTCAAAATTGTTCTGGCTACTCTAGGTACTCTGAATTTCCATGTACATTTTATGATTAGCTTGTTGGTTAAAACAACAACAACAACAACAACAACAACAGCAACACACAAAAGAACAGAACCTCCTAGGAATTCAATAGGGATTGTACTATGTCCATAGATCAGTTTTGGGGGAAATGCTATCTTAACAATATTGAGTGTTCATATCCATGAACGTTGTATATCTTTCCATTATTTTTTAAATGTCTTCAGTTTCTCTCAGCAATGACTTATAACTTTCAATGTATAGACTTTACTACAGTTTTGTTAAATTCATTATTGTTAATGCTATTGTTAATAAAATAACTAATATTATTTTCAGTGGCATTTTTGCCAAATACAGAAATATGATTGGACTTGCTATTTTTTTTTAACAATACAAAGTCAAAAGATTTATTTTGTAACAACTGTTTCCATTCCAGATAATGGCAAATTACATAAAACATTTCTAGGTCAGCCAAGGCAATGGAGAAATTTTTACTTTGACCACATGGTGGCAATTTGCTGTGGAGCTAGCTGGAGGCACACAGAGGTTCCTGACGCCAGGTAGGGACTGTATTTGATTTCAGGTGTGCTCTGGATAACACTGAAGATAAACGTCCCAGAGCTTACTGGAGAGCACTTTACCTGCCTCTTGCAAAGCTATTTCATCACTAGTAGTTTTGTTTTTTGTTTTGTTTGTATTTTAGAATCATGTTGTCTGTGATCAACACAGTTTCACTTTCTATTCTTTATTCCTTTTTCTTGTCTTATTGCACCAGCTGGAACTTCAGTACATCCTTGCCTTGATCCCGGTTTTAAGAGGGATGTACTCAGTCTTTCACCAGGAAGTATGTTAGTTGTATTTAATAGGTGTATTGCATAGGTCAGAATGAAGATCTTTTCATTTCATTCCTAATTTGTTGAGAATATTTTTTTGTCACACGTAAGAGTTTCTTATTGGCAACTCCCTTTCTGAATTGACATCGCCATATTATTGTCATTTATTGTTGGTATTTTGTATAATGTCAAATAATTTTCACATAGCCATGGTACTTAATCCTGTATGCTGCTAGATTTGGTTTGCTAACACTTAATCAATGGTGTCTGTCTGTGTTTTCTTGAAGGATTTTGCCTCGTGATATTCTTTTGGGATGACATTGTCTGGCTTTGGTATCAGGTTGGAACTGGCCTCACAGAACAGGTCTCCCTTCCTCTATATTCTGAGAGGGTTTGTGTCATTATTTTTTAAAAATTTGGTAGAATTCGACAGTGTTGGTGATTTGTGTAAATTGGCTGGAAAGGTAACTACCTTTCTCAAGTGAGAAATGCATTTTTCAACACTGGAAGATTTAGAACGAATATACAAATGTTTGAAAGCTCCAGACCCCATGCTATTACTACTGTGGCACTAGCAAGCCATATGACCATATCTGGCATATACAGTTTTGAAAACAGAAGAAAATGTATCCTCAGGGGTGTGGGGTGGGGAGGGCTTAAGCCGGTGGGATCCTAAAGCTCCACGCACACCAAGAGGCGAGCCCAGCCATCAAAGTGGGATGATGATCTATCTCAGATAATCCACAGAGGGATTAAACGTGATGATGGATGACAAGTGTCCAGCAGAGTGACAATGAACGGTCACAGCTTCCTTGGATTCCTGAGACAGGATGGGAATAAGGTGGCCCTGAGACTGCTCTACTACACATTCTAGAGGCGAGCTCCAGAGCCACACCCCAGAGAGAGGGCTTCCACATGTTCACCTGGACACACATTATAACCCGCGGGGGTACATGGCCCTCACGGTCATACATGGTCAACACCCCACATCTTTGCTTCTTGAGATGTGTCCTTCATGTCACTCAGAAGCTGTGTGGCCACCACCACCCAAGAAGGGATGGCAGGGATGGGGCGCCAATAGATGCTATCACTGCCACAGCCACCACTGTGACCCCTGGAATGGAGCATCAGCCTGGTCTCCATGCATGTAAAGTGTGTACTTGTTGGAAGGCTTGATGGGAGCGAGTGGCGGGGAGGGGTCATGCCATAATTGTGTTGGCTACGGTTTAAGCTGTGACTTGGCCAGTCACACACAGTCCCCATTGAAGCCCGGCCTCCAGCATCTCCAACACGGAGCTCTGACTCCAGGCTCTGCAATGAACACAGTGGACCAGGTATGTCCCTCCTCCCCGCTGACCTGGGAGATGAGCAGGGGCACCCTTCTGCCGTGACAGTAAGTGGGTCACTGAGCCCTTCCTGGCCAGAATCCCGCCAGCTTGCCGGAGTGCACACATGTCACCCAAGCACACGCGTGATGCTTCCGTTCCAGTAGCACCCATTTTTCCGTCATGTTTCTCTGCTCACACACATGCCCTGTGTTTTAGATCGTTTGTGCTGCCCGCCTTGTTTCCCTTTATCCCCCTCCCACCACTGTCCTGTTCGAGCAGTGTCCCCAGAGGACACCATAAATGCCTTAAACCAGCCAGACAAGCAGGTCCAAATACTGTCCTGCCCTTGCTCTTGTGGGGAGCTTAGACTCAGCACTGGACCCCACCCCTGTGTTTGAGGCTCACTCACGCACGGCCGTGCCTCACTTACCATCACCCACGAGTCCTCCGTGAACGTGTTGGTGGAGGAGGGTGGACCTGAGTGCACATCCGGCAGCAGGTAGTTGAACTTCACTCTGTGGGATGGCAGGGGGAAGGGGAGACACTCATCAACAAGGACGGCCACTGCTTTCTGGAGGGGATGCTGATGGCTGCCGGAAACCACAGGCCACAGCATCACACAGCCTCCTTACCGCCCTTTCCCCTCAGGTCCACTGCATGGTGGGAGACCCCGGGAGGGCAGGGGAGGAGCACCTAAAGGGAGAGTTGCAGGAGCAGCAGGGGGTGTCAAGAAGAAGGGGTGCCCCTGCAGATCAGGAGGGGATTTGGGAAGAGACCCTGGGTTTGGAAGGAAAGAGATGTTCAGGAGTTACCAAGAGCAATGGTGGGGATGTAGGTCGTGGGACACTCAGCTAACTGAACTGTGCAAGTGGATTGAACAGTGTCCACCAATGACCTCACATTGCTGTAAGGGGGGTTTTCAGATGCAGCAACTCTAGCAGCTCAAGGTGTCATCACCTGAGACCAGGGTCAGCCCGATGACCGCGTCCATGCAAGAGGACAGGCCCTAAGCCCAACGACTGTGTCCGTGCAAGAGGACAGGCCCTCAGCCCAACAACCGCATCCGTGCAAGAAGACAGGCCAGCCCTCGGCCCGACGACCGAGTCTGTGCAAGAAGACAGGCCTTCGGCCCGACTACCACGTCCATACAAGAGGACAGGCCCTTAGCCCAACGACCGCATCCGTGCAAGAAGACAGGCCCTTAGCCCGATGGCCGCGTCCGTGCAAGAGGACAGGCCAGCCCTCGGCCCGACAACCATGTCCGTGCAAGAGGACAGGCCCTAGCCCGACTACCGCGTCCGTGCAAGAGGACAGGTAGGCCCTCAGCGGGATGACCACTTCCATGCCAGAAGACAGGCAGGCCCTTGGCCTGACGACCGCCTCTGTGCAAGAGGACAGGCAGGCCCTCCTGGTTCGTTAATTTTCAATCATTCTTGCCAGAAAGGGGCAAAACGGGAAAACTGAAGAGACAAAGGGAAAACAGCATCAGGTACGAGCCAAGGAGAGAAGCCACGTGCAGGTCCTATGACTGGGGACATGTCGAGGTGAGTCCGGCTCCAGCCTCCAGAGCATTGAGACGGTACGTTTCTATTTTTTAAGCCACCTGTTTTGTGGTCCTTTGTCAGGGCAGCCCTGGCAGACCGAGACCCTCACCCTAACGTGAGCATATTTCTCATTTCTCCATGTTCTGAGGTGACTTTCCACACTGGTACGGTTTCCAAGTGGAGACCAAGTGCACGTTTTAAAATGTGTGCTTACCCTGGGTCGTGACCTTCATAATGGGCCACTTTCTGCTTCTGTGACTTTGCAGGGGTGCACTTTGGGTGCGTGTGTGCCTGCAGGGCTGTCCTCTGTGTGACTCCTCGCAGGCTCAGAATGAGCAGGCATGGCCCAGGGGCGACGGGAAACTAGGTATTATCGGAGGTCATAAAAAGGAGGCTGGGACCCGCTCCCCACACGTTCTCCGACTGACACACAGAATAAATGAGCGCTGACGCCGGCGTGCTAGTTCAGATGCGAGTTGTCCACAGGGAGAGAATTACTACATTTCCCCAAGCACGTGGAGCGCAAAAGGTCCCTGCGTAGCTGTACGTGGCACTGTTACGTTAAACAGAGTTATTTCCTACTGTGTTGTCACATTATTTAAAAATATCCCATCAGAGATGAGTCACTTTCCAAAGCAATTTGACTTAAGATCACGTAGCCATTTTCATTCAGAGAGAACAAGTCCAACAAGCTTACAACCTACCTGTGTGAAAGTGATTTCAGGTCACCTGTGGCTGCCTGTGGGGGTAAAGGAAAAAGAAGAAGAAATTGTTGGTACTGAGACTATTCGTAGGAAATCACGTCCGTCGTTAGTTTCAGGTGCGTGTGGCTCAGAGACTTCCTAGGAAGGGGTCTCTGTGTGGGGGTCGCTGTGTCAGAGGTTAAGAATACATTGAAGATTTTAAGAAACTGTCAAACTACTTTCCACAGTGGTATCACTGTAAACTCCCGACGACTTTGCACACCTAGCTACGGGCCTCCGGTTGCTCTGTGTCTCCCGCTCCTGGTGCCGGTAGCCTTTCTCAGGGAGCCGTTCCAACTGTCTTACCGTGGCTTTAGTTGCACTTTCCTAGTGGTGAATGATGTTGAACATCTTGTCAGGTGATTATCTGCCACCCATATATCCATCCTATTTGGTAAAGTTTATTAGAATCTTTTCCCCATTTTAAAAATGGGGCCGTTTTCCCCTATTAAGTGTTGAGAGTTGTTTATTTATTCTGGATTTAAGTACAGGGTTTGCAAATATTTATTCCAACCTGTGACTTACATTTTTATTTTTGCAGTGGTGAATTCTGAACAGGAAATGCTTTCTTTTATAAAAAAGTCAAATTTTCCATTTTCTTCATAGTGGTTTTGGTGCCCATATTAAAGAAAACTTTGTCTACCTCAAGATCACAAAGGTTTTATTCTGTTTTCTTCCTAAAGTGTTATAGGTTAGCCCCTAAATTCAGAACTGTGGTTGATTTTGAGTTATTTTTGTGTGTATGCTGAGAAGCAGCTATTAAGCTCTTCCCCGCCCTCTTTTTTTGCATATGGTCATCCAATTGTTCTGGCACGGCTTATTAAATACACTCTCATCTCTCCCTGTTTAATTATCCTGGCACCTCGGTTTAACACCCACTGATCAGGTTTTATTTCTGGACTTTCTATTCTGTTCCCTTGACCTGCATGTCTACCCTCACTGGGCACACCACCCTCACGGCTCACACTGTCCTGACTACTGTAGCTTGATAGTTCATTTTTAAGTCAGATTGAGTAAGTCCTCCAATTTGCTGCTTCTTTTTCTAAATTCTTTTGGTCACTCTACGTCCTTTGGATTTCTGTATCTATTTTAGGGTTGGCTTGCTATTTCCTTAAAGGAAAAAGCTTGCTGGAAACTCAATAGGGCTCATGGTAATTATGTAGATCAATTTTGGGGGGAGTTTTCTATCATGACAATATTTTGCGTTCCAGTCCACGAATATTCTAAATCTTTCCGTTTATTTGGATTGTGTTCAGTTTCTCTCATCAATAGTTTGTAGCTTTAAGTATACACATTTGGTGCTTGTTTTATTTTATTTTATTATTTTCAATGCTATTACAGATGGAATGGTTTTCTTAATATCATTTTGAGATTTTTCATCGTTAGTATACAGAAATATAATGGGGGTTATTATGTTCATTTTGTATTCTACCACCTGGCTGAGCTATCTTATTATTTCTACTATATTTTTTGCAGATTTGTTAGAAGCATGTTTCCTGCAAATAAAATCAGGTTCATTTTCAAATCTATATGTCTTTGTATTTCTTGCTGTATTATACTGGCTGGAACTTTAGTAAAATGTCAAATAGAAGTTTGAGGTGGACATTCTTGCCTCAGTCTCAATCTGTGAAGAGCAGACATAAACAGACACACACACACACACACACACACACCCCTTACTCCACGTCTGTGTCCTATAGTTGTTCCCTAACACTTTTTTAAGAATGGACAATTTCAAACACCCAGAAAAGTGGAAAGGATTGTACAAGAATGCCCAAACACTCAACTTCTAGGTTCTATCATCATTAAAATTTTGCTGTGAATATTTCTTTTTAACCATGTGACTATCCATCCATCATTTTATTTTCTGGTGCTTTTCAAAGCCAGCAGGACACAGACATCAATACCCTTCGTTAAAGCACACGGATGCCACTTCAGTCTTCGCACACCCAGATTGCGTTGCATTTATCTTTCTCCCCCCTTACACACACACACACACACACACACACACACAATAAGCCCTACAGTTAAGGATATTTTCTGTCAGTTTTCCTTCTCTTCTCCCTCCACCTTTGTTCCCATCTGAGTAGCATGCCTGGGTACTGAGTAAATGCTTCAAATCAGTCAAACAAGCAATCCCAAGCGTTTTCTGTCCTCATTCCGGGGGCAGCCTGAGACCTTTCACGTGCCCAGCGGCTCTCACCTGCAGCGGGGAGCTCTCCTGGCACGTGGGGAGGGTGGAATGCAGACCCGGGCACCTCGGCTGCGGCGGGGCCTCCTTGCACTGCTCTCTACAGGGATGGGGCAAAAGGGAGGACAGACTTCCATGAGCAAAGAAGGGCCTGGCTTTGTGTAGTGAGCTCAGAGAGCACCGCTGACAGCTGCAAAGCTCCATGCACTGGCCGCCATCGTGACATGCTCATCTGCAGAGCCTCAGAGCCAGCAGCTCCTGGGAGGCCGTCCGTGTGCCCTCGGGTTGGCTGCACAACGGAGGACACGGCGCAGGAGCACCATCCATAAAGGTCTATGACTGCTTGCCGGTGGGAGGCCACAGGGGCGCTTCTTCCTGCTGTGGCACCCCCACGCTGGGCCACTGCGTTCTTGAGTCTGTGGGTGCAGCAGGGCTCAGTTACAAATGGACAAAGTGACCTGCCTTGGAGACCATGGCATTGTCACTTTGTGCTCCTTCCTTGCGGCAACTGTAGGAAACTGAGGACTGTCCTTGATTACCCAAGTATGTCCAATGCAATCACACGAATCCTTAAAAACTGAGAAATGAGGAAAAGGAGGAAGTCCGAGAGATCTAAAATATGAAGAGACTAGACCCACCATTACCAACTTAGAGATGGAAGGGCCACGTAGCAAGAGTGGGAAAGCAACAGCTGCACTGGCATTCGCTATCTGCCCGGAAGCAGACTCTTCCCCATAACCTCCAGAAAGGAGGGCTGACCTGGTGAGCCGTGACTGTTGCCGTGGGAGGCACCAATCAGGGACCCAGCTGAGCTTGCCAGGCACATGACCCACAAGCACTTTCAGACGAGTCTTAGTTCAAGCCACTACATTTGTGGGAATTTGCCAGATAGCAATAAAAAATTAATACAAGCCACTTGATGGACATTAGCTGAGCAGAACACCTGTAGAATTAGGCAAGAAGTATCTTCACACGTGTGATCCTACTTTTGCAGCAGATTAATGGTCCAGAGGAAATACTCCCAATAAATTGGTCTGATACCTACTAATAGAGAGAAGCACCTTAGAGAGTGCTACACTAAGTTCTCCCCTAAAATATACCAGTGATTTACATCATGGAACTCCACAGGCACTTACTGAGTGGATTTTCCTTTTGGGGGGATTGACAGAGTGCCACGTGATTTAAAGATACTCTTTGATCTCTTGGAGCTGACATTCTGACAGTGGGCCTTGCCTAACATGTAAGGTTGTGAGTGTCCAGGTCAAACTAGGGACACTTCTGCAGGAAAGAGAGGCCACTGGGACAGATGGCCCAGCGCATTGAGAGGGCTTGTCTCTCAACACAATCGACCTTTCAATACAAAGGTTAGCAGCTCACTTTCCAGTTGGAGAAGGGAACACTATAGTGATTGAAACTAAGGAATAACATTCCAGAAATGAGGAATATGGTCCTTCTCAAAGATGAAGTAACTTATATTCATAAAAATTATGTTTCTTTTTCTTTTAACTATGTCCACAATGTATGGAATTTTTTTTTAAGTTTATTTACTTATTTTGACAGAGAGAGGCCTTGGGGAGAAGGGGCAGAGAGAGAGAGGCAGAGAGAATCCCAAGCAGGCTCACTGCTGCCAGCACAGAGCCCAATGTGGGGCTCAACCCCACAAACCGTGAGATCATGACCTCAGTAGAAACCAAGTGTCCCATGCTTAACCGCCTGAGCCACCCAGTGGCACCACAATATATGGAATTTTTAAAAGGGGCTCTAAAGAGTTGAACAATGTGATTACAATTTTACAAAAACAAAGCACTGTGAGTATAACTCACAAAATAATACTAAAACAGAACTTGGAAGACAGTCCTCGGAGCACCAGCAGTGACTGCAGTGCGTGGGGAGGCCAGAGACTCGAGGTCCCCAGTTCCTGCGCAGTGTCCACACCGACTGCCCGAAAACGGGGTTAGTCTCAGTTGCTTCTAGAGGCGGCTGGCCCCCAGGCTGGACAGGGCGAGGGGAACGTGCTCAGATTGTACCTAAAGGACCGCAGTGTGGCAATGCTTCAAGTGAAACTCCAAACGACCCAGGTTTTCCCAGAAGCATGGCTACCGGGTGTCTAAGGAAACAAATGCAAAAGGAATGAGCGGATTCTTTGGAGGGATTCCCGATCCTCGGTCAAGAACCAGCAGCAGCCCTGCGACCTGCCCAGCTCCGCCAGAACGTGGGAGTCGCCCCCCACCCGTTTCTGCGAGGGCCGAACTTCCGAGAGCACCACAGAACTGGGGCACTTCCGGCCCGCTCCCCCAGGGGAGACCAACTTCTGGGGCAGTTTCAGGGCTTGGAGCTGAGACCATGCGGCTCCGCTCGCTCCCGCCTCTAAGGAATGTTTCCTGTAACTCCACTTCGAACTCTGCCTTTCTCAGAACTGCATCAAAACTATTTAAAAAATTATACGGAAACTAAAAACGTGGAGGAATTGTCAACAACTATGAAAACTAAAGAATGCCGAGGGCGTTCCCCTGCTGGACGTTCAGGGTGAGGCACGGCCGGAAGAGGGTCTCCTGGGGGGGCCGGGGGCACTAGGTCCTGGGCAAATCCACCTTAGCCCCTGTCTCCGTGAACACACAAATTCAGGACGGCTTGGAAATCAAAATGCAAAGCGAATAAAGCTGGTGAAAACACTAGCAAAGAATGTGGATGTTTGTATAACCTTGGAGTAACGAAGACTTTTTAAAGCAAGACAATTGAGAGCATGTAGTCTTTGTCAGACAGATAAAACAACTCTAGTAAGCTTACACACTTACCTACGTGCAGACAGACTCAGGTCATCTTCTTGCTGTGAGCAATAAAAATTCATAACGTGAAAAAGTTGTTGACACTGGGCTTAGTCTTATACACGATTCAAGCCAGTTATTAGTTAATTTTGAGTAATGGTGCTTCAGCGTCCCTGGGTCCTAGGAAAGGATCTCACTGGGGGATAGCACCCCTGTCACATGAATACCTGTGTCTTCACTTCTAATAAGAACCTGGAAGTGGGATTGCTGACTTCAACGGTGACTATACATTTCACTTTTTAAGAAAACACCAAACTGCTGATCAAAGTGATATAATTTGGTATCTGCACTGGTAACGTAGAAGCCTTTCGATCTACAGCTTCACCAATGCTTTTTATTATTGGTTCTTTTGATTATAGCCATTCTACTGGATGTGTAATGGTATCTTACTGTGGTTTTGTGTTTTCTTAATGGTAACTGATGTCAATGTGCTTATCTGCTACCGTGGATCCTCCTTGGTGAACAGTTGGTTCAAATCTTTTGCGCATTTAAAAAGTTAAAACACTGGTTCATTTTTCTTATAATTAAATTTTGAATTCTTTATATATTCTGGGCACAAGTATATGATTTGCAAATATTTCTGCCTTTGGCTGATGTTTTCATTTTCTTAATGGTGCTCGTTTGAAAAGCAAATGTTTTTGGGGCACCTGGGTGGCGCAGTCGGTTAAGCGTCCGACTTCAGCCAGGTCACGATCTGGCGGTCCGTGAGTTCAAGCCCCGCGTCAGGCTCTGGGATGATGGCTCAGAGCCTGGAGCCTGTTTCCGATTCTGTGTCTCCCTCTCTCTCTGCCCCTCCCCCATTCATGCTCTGTCTCTCTCTGTCCCAAAAATAAATAAATGTTGAAAAAAAAATTAAAAAAAAAAAAGCAAATGTTTTTAATTTTGATGAGAAACAGCTGCATTAATATATGGGCCTAAAAGGAGTCAGCCCTGCTGGCTTGATTCTGTGGACAGTGAACGTACAAATGATATAACACACATGCACACCACACACCAAACACACATGTACTGCGCTGCACACACACACATACACGGCATCACACACACCATGTACACATGCACACATACACATGCACTGCATCACACACATGTACTCAGTCACACACACAAGCACCGTATCTCACACTAAACACACACACACACACACACACAAAACCACACACACATGCACTGCATCACATACTATGCACACACAACCACACACATGTGCATCACATTATACACATCATGCACTCACACGTGCAAACATGCAGTGCATCTCACACCAAACACACGCACACACACACACTGCATCACATACACCACATACACATACACACATACACCTGCACTGCATCACACAACGTGCACACACACACACACACACACAGAATCAGAGAATTGTGCCAACACAGAAGCAAAGGACTGTGAGAAGTTCCAGCTGCAAGGTGACACTGGGCGCTGCCCCAGGCCTGGATAGCGCAGATGGTGAAGCAGAGGGGCACCCGCTACCTGTGGCATGCTTATTTTGAAGGACAGCTCTTGCCTCCCTGCTGGAACTTTTGGAATCTTTTGATAGCGTTTCTGTATCACATACTCATATGTGCTCAACTTCTTGAACACTAGAGAGGAGAAAGGCAGAAACAGGCAGTTACAATTACGCAGGCGGGCAGAGTGGCCCACAGGCCACAACCCGGTCTTCCAGGGCTTCCCCCCAGGATGCCGGGAGCTGCCTCCTAACCTGGGGCGCTGGGGGGCTGCTGCATGGCCGCCCCGGGGCCCACCTGGCCTGTGGGAGGCAAGCAGTAGCTCGTCACAGCCCCAAGGCTGCTGGCGCCCCGTCCCAGGAACAGCTACCCTGCGGCCTTCCAGGCCCACAAAACCAGTGTGGCCCCGGACGCTGGCTCCGGCACTGTGGCAGAAGCACCCCAGGTCACTGAAAGGACATCTGAGACCCGGGTCTGTCAACAGACAGCACCGTCCACGAAACGGGTTCTGTGCCTGCTTCAGCAGAGGCACCAATCCTCCCACTTCTCTCCCTAAAACCAACAAACACGAGGACAGACGGCTTCTAATTATTTCTGGAAAGGGATAAGGGCCACCCACAGAAGCCTAATTGCAGCTGGAGGGGCGGGCGGAAGGTGGGCTGCCCCCCACACCCGCGTGGAGCCCGTTCCCTTCCCTGGGTGGTTTGTACAAGGGCATCTGTCTGTGTTTGCTTTGGCTTCCTGATGAACTACACCTGGCTCTTACTGGTTCTCCCACCTCCCCCAGAACCTGTGTGAGGGCATAATTTGCATCTGGCCACATGCTCGAGAAAACACTAGTTCTCTGGCAGGGATTGCAGGGATGGCTGCCATCACCATCAGGTGGCAAGTACACACTGCGTGTTCCCCAGAGCTCACACTCGTCCTGAGTTTTGAGTAAACACCTTCATCTGACAGTAACGAGAGGAGATGTGGCTGGGGAGGGAGGCCAGAGTGCGGTGCGCACTGAATGAGTGTCTGCCGTGTCCCCTCCAGCGACACTAGGCGTCAACACAGCAGCCCGGGGCCGCTGGTCTTTGGGATGCTCTGTCCCCCACTTGTGTGGAGGCGGCTTTCCCCACACCCCTGCTGCTGGTACCAGACATCTGTGCATCTTCCTGGGAGGTCTTGCCCTCACCAATGCTGCACTCCACTCGTGCTGCAGTGTCAGGATGTCCTTCCCCCAAACTTCAAAGAGGCATCCAGCTGCCCACAGCTTCTGACAGGCCCCCCAGCAGCCCCTACCCCCCACCTCAGGGTATTTGTGTCACGCCATCCCTTGGAGAGTGGGTGGCCCCAGCGCCTTGCCCAAGAGGTGAGGGGCGTCGCTTCCATGACTGGGCTACAAAAGGCCGGCTGCCCCCTCGTGCTGGAGTGTCCTGGTGGGAGGAGGCACCGGCCAACAACTCACGGGGAACTGAGGCCAGGAACTGGCCTGCCAACACCCTGGCGTTGAACCTAAACGTGGGTCCCAGTCGGAGGAGACCACAGCCCTTCCTCACACCTGGAGGAAGCCTTGTGGCCGAGCAGGGCCAGTGGACCCAGCTAAGCTATGCTGAACCCATGACCCACAGAGACTGCAAGGTGATAACTCTGTTACTTCAAGCGGGGTAAGTGTATTATAACAATAGCTAATATCCCAACTTTTTCTGGAAGTCTGTGCTTTGCTGTCCAAATACCCTGTAAACAGCACCTTGAGCCATAAGCTCCGTGTGCATCTCCCTCCCCTACCCCCACAGTGAGTGTGGCACCACCACCCTCCCTGTTGCTTGGGTTGGGGCCCTCTGGTCCCTGTGCCTGGATCTCCCATTGGCCATCTGTCCCGTGGACCTGTTCTCCAGTCTCACATCCGTCTGTCCTGAGTGGCCGCAGTGGACTTCTGGACCTGCCCAGCTTGCCACCTGCTGGCTGTACTGTATGCTGCAGCTGGGGCACTGTCCCCAAATTCACCCTTGTCCCCATTGGCCAGTGCGTGGAAGCTTTTAGGATAAGGGCCTGGGCTGACCCACCTCTGGCTCCGGGTGCTGATTCCGGCCCTGGCTCTGCTGAGGACACTCCCTGTGCCAGACCCGCTCTGGCAGCCACATAGGGCCCCCGCTGCCACCTTCTCCCTTGCAGAAGCCACAGAGAGAATTCATGCCCTCCCCTGGGCCACGGCGTGGTGGGGCCTGCTGCACGCAGTGCCGCGTGGACTCCAGGAAACGGCCAGTGTCCCTGCAGCAAGCTGGGTCAGCAGATACCCTGTCGCTGGCTCACTATTTTTCATTGTTAGGACTTGGTGCTTCTCTAAATCCCCCGTTCCTTTTTTAATGGTGCCTGTTCCTGCCTCACACGTTCTGCTCCCTTATCTAACTTACTCCTAGTCCCTCTCGTGGCCTCTGCAGGCCTCAGAGCAGAATGAGCCCTGCTGTCCCTCTAGGGGTGTCTCTTCCTGTCATTTGTCTGATGTGCTTGTTTCTAGCAGGGGCCGGCAGACCTTGTCTTGGGCCACGTGGGAACGCAAGGGACAGAGACTGGAGTGGGGGTCAGGACACATACTTAAGAAGAGGTGGAAGATGAACAGGTATCCAGACATCAGGAGGCTGAGGGCAGACAGCAGCAGGACGAACACCCCAATGCCCAGGACCACCAGGGCCTTCGTCTTTACAGGGAAAAAAGGAAGGAACAGCAGCCAAGTGTCCTTGGGCACATCTGCGGAGGCAAGGGAGACATGCATGCATCCAGCACCTGGGGCATGGCCAGCCCCTCCTTGGGAGGTGGGGGAGGGTGAGCAGCCCAAGGAAGCCCCTCCCCCACCCCAGTGTGTGCCCTACCTCACCCAGGTGCCCTTGCAGCCCCCTGACTGAGGTGGGTGTCACAGCCCCACTTTACGGGTCTGGAAGGTGAGGCTGGGAGAGGATAACTAAGGGTCCGGGTTGCAGAGCCTGACCCCCTGCCTGGCTGAACCCCCACCCTGTCCCAAGGGCCATGCCACTGTGCCAGGCCCTCCCTGTTCTCAGTCAGCCACCCTCACAGGGAACTGCAAGGCAGTAGCCAGCGCCTTGGGACATTTCCAGGACTTGGTCATCTGGGCCCCAAGGGCTGTTGACACTTCCGAACTTCGGTGTGAGGAAAGCACTGAGGAATCTGCAGGCAGGCCCATGGAGATGGAATCCAGCTGAAATGCTCTCATCCCACCACGGAGTCTGGGAGGTACTGATTCCAGTCCTTTACGTGGCATGGAAAGTGGCTGCCAGGCCCGCTGTGTGCCTCGGGGGCTGCGGCGCAGTGTGCATGAGGCTGGATGTACCATGGGGTGGCCGGCCACATGCTTGTCCCCTTAGCCGGTGATGTCTTGATGAATTCCCACCAATGAGACCAAAGTGCCCCAGGGAACTGGCGGGTAAGCAGCCCCATGGAATCTTCTGGAACAGCAAACCCAGGAGATTGCCTCAGTCATCAGGCATTCATGTGCAGCACATCCACGATGGTTCTGGAGCGGGCAAGTTCCCAGAGAGAAGCACCTTCGGAGACCAGGCTGCCCTCTGTTCTGCCAGCGCGTGGCAGCGAGGGCCCAGCCGACGCCCACATTGGGAGGAAGTAAGGACATGTGCTATGGAACTCGGGTGCGCTGAGGCTGCTGCTTACCATGTGCGAGCCGCATTTCAGAGTGTGTTGGGGCAATGAGAGGCCCCGTGGCCGGGAGGACCTTCGCAGGGAATCCCCAGTGCCCACCGGTGACTGTTCTGAGGCGGCGGTCACCGGCCAGCCCCTCTGCTCAGGCCATGTGTGGAGAATGTCAGGAAGGATGGCAGGCGGAGGCCTCCAGCTGGCTGTGTGCAGAGCGCGGGCGGCTCTTCCCGCTGAGCAGGGCCGGGTCTCGCTGAGACTCCCACTGTTCCCTTTTACCATGGAAATAGCCAGGATGCACTCCGGAGCAGGTGCAGGTCAGATGGCCCATCCCACCACGGCCCATCCAGCCCAGGTGCACTGAAGGCCTTGGGATGAAGGTGCACAGGGCATGGTGCCCTTCCAGGAAGAGGGCATGGCCGTGACGTGCTCTGGAGAGAGGCCTGGACCGGGAAAGGAAGCTTTGCTCTGAACCCTGAGGGCTGAGGTCCCCAAACACTCAGGACAGACACATGTGGTGCTCCGCTTGGGGTTCTCCCTGTGTCAGTGTCCAGGGCTGCTGTGACTGATGGCCATAGACCAGGCAGTTTCAACAGCAGAGATGAAGCCCCGAAGTCAGGGTGTTGCAGGGCCCGTCTCCCTCCGAGGCCATGGGGGAGGATCTGTCCTTGGATCTTCCAGCTTCTGGGGCTCCAGGCACCCCTTGGCTTGTGGCCATGTCCCTCCAGTCTCTTATAAGGATGTTTTCACTGGATCCAGGATCCCACACATTGCCAGGTAACCCATGATCATCTCAGGATCCTTAATCACATCTGGGAGGACCCTCTCTCCAAATAAGGTCAGGGTCACAGGCCCGGGGTTGCGCAGTGATGGACAGACCTTTGAGGCACATGTGTTCCCAAGGCCAGGTTCCTGGAGCCGCTCAGCAGACACCTGCAGCCACACACCACCCAGCACCTTCCCCAGGCAGCCCTGCCCTCCTGCCCCACCCTGCTCCCTGCCAAGACCAACTACTGGGTGATGGGCACGGGGCCCCAAACCTGCCTTCTGGTCCCTGGGGGACTGCTGCCCTCCTGCCCGGCCCCACAGCTCACCCAGCTAGGGGCGGGCCAGACTGACATCCCCCAGAAGGAGAGCTTTCCCTGAAAGACAGCTGGAGGGAGAGGCTACCACCACGAGTGACCCAAGAGAAAGCAATGCCAGAGAGGAGCCCCCCCCACCCCCCGCCCCGCCGTACTTTCATAGAGGGGATGAGTGCGCAGCATCTCCGGGTTGACTGAGTACTGGATGAAGATGTACAGCAGGATGGTGATCAGGCAGAGCAGGATGGCCGAGGCGGAAACCACGGAGCTGAAGAAATATCTGCGGGGGGCAGAGCCAGACTCAGGGCTGGGCAAGGTGCCCCTGACCCCGAACCCAAGGCCCAGCCTTCTTCCTGTCTCCTGGCACCCGAGATCCCCAGGGGACGCCCTGAGGGCACCACCGGTTTCTGTGCCCCCTTCCCACCCCACGCGGCAGTGAGAAGGGCCTGGCCTGGCTCCCAGGTGGGCACACGGAGGCTCCAGGCGGGTCGGGCTGCCTGCAGCTTCCTCCGCACGCCGCCACTGCTCACCAGGGCTCCGCCGGGTCAGGATCGGGACCACCACCCCTGCCCCCCATGTTGCACGGGATCCTGGGTGCTGTGCTTCCATCCAGAAGCATGGAAGCCCAGCAGGTCGGGGAAGCAGGGGTGCTGGGACGGGCG
The DNA here is from genome assembly GCF_016509475.1 of Prionailurus bengalensis. Taxonomy (NCBI): domain Eukaryota; kingdom Metazoa; phylum Chordata; class Mammalia; order Carnivora; family Felidae; genus Prionailurus; species Prionailurus bengalensis. The sequence continues at coordinate 29,352 of NW_025091214.1, read as the reverse complement.
CCTGGCCGGCCAGCGGCCCACAGTGCATCATCTCCACACACCCTCCCGGGGCCTGTGCACACCTCTGTGCACAAGTGACATCTTGTGCTTTGGCATTAGACCAGAATCACTCCTGTCCTCTTGCCTGTGCTCAGGACACAGAGAACAATCTAACCATCAAAAAATTAAATTCTGGTCAGCAATTCTTGGAAAAATCTCCTGCTGCAGGGTCTTCCTTTGGGCTTTCTACCGTGGTGATATTTAAGGAAACTGTTTCTTTAGCATTTTCAATCTTCAGCAGTGTCTTTTATCCAGCTGAAATTTATCTGACTCCATTATTCTTTTCCAGAACATCTTGAGGTTTGTTTTTGTTTTTTTAACACATCTTTAGGCAGAGAGCTAAAACGAGAATGTCCTCAAAGGGTCATGTGGATGTGGAGGGCAGCCTGCATTGTGGCCCCTTGTCAAAGGCCCTGGAGGGCACGTGTCCTGTGTGTCCCCGAGGTGCAGGGGGCACAAACCTGGCCCCACACCTGGCTCTGGTTCCCAGGGAGCCTGTGGTGTGCGGTGCAGCTGTTCCAGCCGACGGGCCCACCCCGCAGCAGAAGGCCCTCGGCCATCCGGTGCTGCTGGCACCAGGCCGGAGGCGGCCCTCCCGGCAGGGTGAGGGCCAAAGCCTGTCCAACTGCATGTTCGGGGCCAGAAACGTCGCTGTCGTCTCTGACTCCTGTGTCTGTGGTGCCTCAGCACCCAGTCCGGGCACTTCCCCTGTGAAGGCACGTCCTCTCAGGAGCTTATCACACTTTGCCAACTGTTTTGGCCAACTCGTCTTGTAAATGTAGTCATTTCCTCTTGCTTTCTCTGCCTGACGGTGGAAGGGACAGGAGGGAGTCTGGGACTCCACGTGGACAGGGGTGGTCATGCCCTCACCAAGACCCCCGCGCACATGGTGCCCTCCCTCACTTCTGCACACACTCCTTGCTGCTGCCACTGCCCAGTGGATAGGAGGGCTCCTGGGGCCCAGCCGTCCCCACCAGGAACTTCTGGAGGCCACTGTCAGGACCTCGGAACTCCACCCTGTGTGCCCTGTGGGGCCCGGTCAGCTTGGTCCTCCTCAGTGGCAGGGCCACACACCCTCGCCCATCCCAGACAGCCGACCAGACCTCAAGGCGACCAGCCTGTGGCACCAAGACCTTAAGAGGAGCATCTGGGGGAGAGAAGAGAGCCCTGCTACCGTGAGGAGGCAGCCCCCCCCCACTCCAGCTGGCCTGGGGCTCCTCCTCTGTAGTGGAGAGGGCGACATGAGGGCTCCCAGGCCCCCAATTCTCATTTGACTTTTCTAATGAGGACAGCTTTGCATTTCCTTCTGCTCAAAGCAGCAACGCTTTTGAAGCCTGAACAAGTGGAGCATTTCTTGACAGGGCTGCACGGAGCATGGCCCTCCTGAAGCAGGCTGCCCGGAGCACAGACCACAACGCTCCTGGACCGGGCTGCCCGGAGCACAGACCACGACGCTCCTGGACCAGGCTTCCCAGAGCACAGACCACAACCCTCCTGGACCGGTGGCTGCCTGGAGCATAACCCTCCTGGACTAGGCTGCATGGAGCACAACCCTCCTGGACCGGGCTGCATGGAGCACAACCCTCCTGGGCCAGGCTGCCCGGAGCACAGACCACAACACTCCTGGACTGGGCTGCACAGAGCACAGACCATGACGCTCCATGACCAGGCTGCACGGAGCACACCTGCTATGAGTGGTGGGTGAGCAGCGGAACCCCTTGCAGCGCCATGAGCCGGCAAAGGCCACTCTGAACTAGCTGGGGGAGCCCCTGCGACTTTCTTGGCCACTCACAGCCTGGGCCCTAGCACATGGGGTCCTGGCAAAGCCCGTGCAGGACTGAACACCTGCTCCCAGTGCAGCCTCGGCCCACATCCTCTGTGCTCTGACGGCCTCCCAGGAGAAAGCGCCCGGGTCCAGGCCAGCGGGTCAAGGACAAGTCAGCTCAGCCTGAGCCCCTCTGGATGGGGCTGGGCCTCCACATTCGGAAGGGGCTCCAGGCCAACACATTTCAGAGCCAGACAAGGAGAACAGAAAGACGTTAAGGACCGCTGTGCTGGGGACAGCATGTGACTCCCCCCACTGCCTGTGGCCCCCACCCTCTTACCCATGAGGCCCCCAGCCTGCAGGACCCCTCTCTCCGGGCCCCCTCCCCCCTCCCCCTGACCAATCCCCCTCCCTCCCCCAGTCCTTTCACTTTCTCCTTCCCTAGCACCCCACCCCTCCCCCCTGCCAAGGACCTCCTCTCTCTCCACCAGGACCTCACCCCTCCCCACTTCGAGGTCCCTCCTCCCTTCCCCACCCCCGGCCCCTGCAATGCCCTTTTCCCTCTTCCCTGCTTGGTCTCCCTCTCCCTCCCCCAGGACTCTGCCCCTCCCTCCCGGACCTCCCCCTCCAGCCCCTCACCTGTAATTCCTGCCCCCTACACAGTTGTTAAGCCATTTGCAATGGTGGTCAAAGTCAAAGACACACTTGTTGCAGGCCCCACAGTGTTTAGCCTTCTGGCTCCTAGAAGGAAGAATTCACATGAGCAGCCCATTAGCAGCATGTGTGGGAGGAAGACAGGGTCAGAAAGGAGAGACAGGTGGCAGGGAAGACCAGGCCCCAGGGGGGTTATCTTCCCTCAGACACGCCTGCCACACTGTGCCACCAGCTCCCATCCTGAGCCACAGGCCTCCCTCCCAGGCTGCCTGCTGAGCCCTCAGGGCTCTGACTAGCCCAGGTGGGGTTCCGGTGGGGGGGCTGGGACTCATCTGAGCCCTTAGATGGGTGAGGGGTCCTGCGTGTCTCAGGGCCACTGCTGGTCATTCAAGGAAAGCAGCACCGGTCAGCTGTGTGAAAACAGAAAGGCCGGGGCAGGACCTGCCTGTGCACAGCACGGAGAGGGGACGGGTCCACACGGCAGGGGCCGTGCCCTCGGGGCTGCCTGCTCCCACACCCTGGGCACTTACACGGTGACCTCACACAGGTGGCAATATTGGTTCTCGATGACACGCGTGTGTTTGGATGGATCAAAAATGGGTACGGGCTCCAAGTAGTTCTTGAGCCGTACGTTGGTTTCAGCAGGATCGATGCAAACAGCAAGCAAGTGGACCACGAAGTAGAAACAGAAAAGCCCACCAGTCACCTGGGCGTGAGTGTGTCAAGGAACGTGCAGGCAGGCCTGGTCAACACGGCGAAGGTGCCCGCTCAAACTAGAAGCAGGACCCTGGAGGCGCCTGCTTACGGCCTGAGGGTGTGGACCCCGCGCTTCACCGAGGCAGCAAGGGAAGGCCTTCAGGGGCCAGCGGCCACCACGCTGGGTGCCGAAGTCGTGGGGGTTCTTTGGGCAGCAGAGATGCTCAGAGCACGTGCGTCGGGCGAAGAAGACAGTGTATCATCAAAAAATGAAGGAGGGGAGCAGGGAGGGCTCACACAGCCAGTCTGCACGGTCTGTCTGGGTCCCATCTTGTCTCTCCTCGCCCCTAGGCCCCTCAGGCTCTCTGGCACCCACTCCCGCCGTGGCACCCAGGGTAAAACCAGTCCCCGGGCTCCCACCCTCATCCTCCCCTTCGGGACCAACACACTGTCTGTCCCCTTGGAAACCAAACAGAAGAGGTGGAAGCCGCCTCCCTGTCAGCCCTGCCCTGCTTCCCAGGACCAGTGCTGAATGGGAGGGTTCAGGGTTTACAGGTTGGGTTCCCGGGTGTGGTTGGGGGAAATGACCCAGCCTGGGAGGCGAGGCCATGGGTGCACGGGGTTCTGCCAGGATTTGACAGGGGTGGGGGTTCGGAGCAGGGGGCTGGGGCTACTGCTCAGGCCTGCGGGAAGCCCCCTCGGGGGGTCCTCCTCAGACCTGCCAGCAGCCTCTGATTCTGCCTCTGAGCAGCCTGGAGCTGACAGGCGGGGTCCTGCCTCCACAATGCACTAGCCTGAGTGGGAGGCTGCTTCTGGCCCAAATCGCTCATTCCTCCCTCGCCCTCCAGCCTCTAGGCACCACGTGCAGACCCAGGGCTCAGGCTGCCAGATGAAGGCATGGAGGCGATGGGGACCCAGCCCTGCTGGGGGAGGAGGGCAGGAGGAGGGCAGGAGGAGGGCAGATGAGAATGAGCTGAGGGCCACGAGGATCAGCCCAAGCTGGTGCCCAGGCCAGGGGTGAGTGGACGGGTGGCTGAGAACCAGCCGGGCCCTGGGGGACCTGCACGGGGGCACGAGACTGACCAGAGCACTCAGTGCCACATAAGGGTTGTGGTGACACCAAGGCCCTTCCTGTGGCCACCGGACCCTGCAGGGCTGGGTAAGGCCTGAGCCTCCCCTGCTCTGCTGTCCCATTCAGGGTATGGGGCTGTGGCCGGGTGGTCAGGGGTCTGGTCAGGCTTTGCCATCACAGCTGGAGACACCAACACAGTGCTGGTATGCCATCTCCCTGCACCTATTCCCTGAAGCCTGAGGCGCTGGCTGGAGGCAAGCACTGTTTGTGTGGTTACTGGGGCAGCGGGAGCAGGTCCTGAGCAGAGGGGTCCGACCCAGGACAAGAGGTGCAACAGGAAGGCCCCTTCCTCTGTCGCATCAGAAATAGGCAGGCAAAGTATGGGGGAGGGACTGAGGCGTTGGGGCCCTTGGAGACATTGTAGGGGCAGCGTGGCCTGCACTATAGCTTCAAACTGGAGGCAGCAAGGCCCCTGACCTGAGCCTGATTTTCCCCACATGTCCCAACCCTGCAGGTGCCGTGGCCAGGCCACTCTCAGAACGTGTCCCCCAGGAACAGAGGGGCAGCCCCCCGCCATGTGGTGGGCAAGCCCCCTTAAGCACGAACACGGGTTCATGACAGGTCACCCGTGGGTGTGTCACGGGTGAGCAAAAGGCCACCTCGTTTTGCCTGGCCGTTCACATCATCAGCCACTTGGCTGAGAAGTGTCAGCAGGTGGGCACCACACCAAAGTTCTGCCCCCACATTCAGATGCCCGGGTTATGGGTGTCTCTCAGGTTGCAGAGAATAACAAAACGTAAAAGGGACAGGGTAGGAGGTCTCCAGATGCAGAAGGCCAGGCCCTGCCCTCGAGGCCTCATCCCCTTAGAGACAATCTGTGTTTGGTAAACACAGCTCCGCCAGCCCAGGACACATACCCTCCTGACCTTCCTTTCGGGTCCTTCAGGTTCTGCGGCAGGAAGGGGTGAGGCGCCCCCCAGAGCTCCCACCACCCGCCACCAGCCCTGCAGTCACTGAGGCTAACCTAACCAGGGGTTTTGCCTGGCCACGGCGCAGGCCCTGGGACTAAGACGGGTCACATCAGAGGCCAGTCCCTCAGCACAGGGACCCTCTGGGCCCTTCACAGGGGCAGGGCGGTGGGGGAAGCTGGCCTCTGAGGTCAGCCGGGAACCAGGGGTCCGCCTCCTCTGCTTTGCCTTCTGGAGGTGCAACAGAGACCCTGCCCTCCCTCCTGGGGCAGCAGCCCCTGCAGGGCCGAACGACGCTGGCGCCCCCCGGTGGCCAAGCGCTTCGGAGCCTGGGGGAAAGGAAGCCAGCCAGAACCTGGGACTTGGGGCCAGCCAGGGGCTCCTGGGAGAAAGGGTGTGCAAGTGAGCTCAGGGCGCCCTCTGGGCCCCAAAGCAGGTGAGTTCTCAGAGTGCTCCCTGCACAGAGAACACGAGGCAGCTCGAGAAGGCCCCAGAACAGGCTGAGCCACGGCGAAGGGAGAAGGGAGACAACGGATTGGAACCCAGAACGCAAACCCACGGTCAGGGACGGGGGTTAGGATACAGATAGAGGGGCAGCTGGACGCTGCAAGGAGGCCAGGAACTGGCCCTCCCCGGAGCTGGCCCCTGCCAACACTGAGGGCTTCTGGTCCCAGAACGAGAGAGGGCTCCCTCTCAGAACTGGGAGATGTTTCGCTGTGGTGCGAGTCCCAGTGAGAGCGCCATTCTGACCAGGAAGTCGTGGGTCGGGCACTGCAGGCCTTTGTGCTGGGACAGAGAGAGGAGACCCCTTGCCACATGCAAAGCGTGAATTGTGACTGGATTCTGGATTTAAAATCCCGACAAAGCAGGTTTTGGGGACCAGTGGAGAAATCTACAAGGCTGGCCGACTTCTGCCCATCCTCTTGTGTGTGTGAAAGACACAAGTTACACGGGGTGATGTGGGGCGTGGGATGTTGGCTTTGGAGGCCCCACCTAGCGTCGCCAACCCTGGGCCACAGGCCTAGAAGTGGGGCAGCTGCATTCAGACACACAGGACCCACATTCTCGGCTCTGTGCCGCTGGATCAGACACCCTGAGGACCCCACAGGGGGAGGCCGGCCAGATCAGGGGCTGCGTGGCTCTGGGCAGGGGGCAGCAGGCTTGCACATCAGGCCATGGGGGACGCCCAGGCTCACTGGTGGGGTTGGCCAGCGGTGGCCCCCAGAGCACGGATGCGCTGGCGGAACTGAGGTCCGTCACTCACAGAGTGAGGTGTGAGGAGGGGGCTAGGCTGGCGATGCCCGCCTGGCCAGGGGAGGAGCACTCGGCTGCACCTGCCACGCTCCACCACGGGGCCTGCGCGTCAGCCCCAAGTGCGTCCCTGATGCCTGCCCACCTGGCCTGAAGCCTACTCTGGTGACATGTCTGGAACCTCCTTTCAAGGCCACCACGGGGTTCACAGTCCCCACTGTGTGGCTCCTCGCAGCCGGCAGGTTTTCTCTCTGGCCTCGGCCACTCCAGGCCCGGCCAACACCCGTCACCAGACTCACTTGTTGCAAGAAGGGACACGGTTATAATCGGTGTCTTCCTTGCACCCCTGGCGTGGTTCCCCCACCAGCCAGCCTGACCCAGCCCACTGCAGACCTGCAGACAAGTGGGGCCCGCATGGGGCACCCCAGACCCTGAGAACGAACGCCATGTGAATCCCTGGGACTCAGCCTTCAGTTTCTGAGCCATCCCTGTGACCCCTGTGCGACCCTTTCCTGTCGTCCAGGCTGCCTGCCTCACCCCAAAGACCCTGGACCCCAGGCGTGCTCTCCCTGCACTGACAGCAGGCAAGCAGCGGACACTCCTGTGCTTTTAGCCCCAGCCCCAAGCCAGTGAGCCACACAGAGAACAAACGTAAGATTTCAGACAGCGTGGCCATGGCGGGTGTCTGGGGTAAAGAGGGGGAGTGGGGTCGCAGAACAGGGTGCGGACCCATGGGTGACTCAGGTGTGGGGGGCTGGTAGGCATGGCAGGGCCCCGAGCCAGATCTGGGGCAGGGCCCGTGGGGAGCCTCCCTGGGACAGCAGGCACTGCTCCCACAGTGAAGGATACACCATACATGATCGAGTTCCACTTAGGTGGCAGCAAGGGGACGAAGATACAGAAGTTGGCGAAGGCCAAGATGAACAGTATGGTCCAGGCCACCACCTGGAAGGTGTGCAGGGGCCACGACCAGCCATTCACTCTGGACCAGCGGCGGGGCGAGGCCTGTTTCCTGCTGGCTTCCCGCAGGGCCCCTCTCTGGCTCCGGCTGCACAGATCCATCTGCAAGACGGGTGGAGGGCCACCCCCACCCCCAGGGACACCGAGGAAAAGGTTGCAGGAAAAGCAGACCCTATGACCACGCGACACTTCTGTGTGCTGAAATCCTCAGGGAATCTTCTGCAAGTTTCCCTTGAGGACGTTCCTGCTCCAGAACAAAGGCCTGCTGACCAAGGGGCTTCTGGGGTCTCTGGGCACTCTGGGGACACCCAGGCCGAGCTGAGGGGCTGGGAGGGAGCCGTGGCCACTTCTGGCCAGGTGTCAGTCTGTTGGAGAAGGTGAGCCACATCACAGCCGCCCCCGGCAGAGCCGAGGGTCCTGGGGACTTTGCCTCATTAGGGCGGATTTCTGACACTCTTCTCGGGGTGTGGGGCCAGGCAGGGCTTACCTGATCAGTGAGACCCCTGGGGGACCACAGAGACCATCCCACATGGACGGCGAGGCCAGCACCCCGGGGGTTGGAGCACAGAAAGGCACCCTGTGTTACAAACGACACAATTCCCGCACGAAAACAACATTTGGATGGAAGTACCGGCCAATGGGAAGGATGCTTCTGAAAACCAAACCCCACTAACGGGGAGGTGGGCTCTAGGGTGTAACCACAGACCTTGGCACAGGGAGGTGAAGCAGGGATGTGGGAGAAATTGGAAGTGCCATGGAGGATGGCAGTGGAGACAGCACTTATCTTGTCGAAGGAGCGAGGGGGTGCGGAGAGGACACGAGGGCACAGGGAAGGCACGGGAGGGCGCATGTCAGCCCAGGAGCCCGTGGAAGGCAAGGGTGGGCCACATCCTACGGGGCTTCCCAGGACAGAAATGGTATCACTGACGTGGAGACACTGAGGTTGCAGCTGGCATTGGATTTGGTAAAACTTGAAACAGAGCGAGTTTTCAAGTTCTGAAAGTACTTTGAACCCGAACAAAGACAGCCAAAGTGTCACGGGAACATGGGACTGAGAGTGCACGTGTGGGGGCACCGCAGCAGCACTCCTCGGAGGCCCCCCGAAAGCTTCCCTGCAGCCAATCTCAAAGTGGCACCAAGAGCAACACTCCGCGGAGGGTGAGCGCAGCCTTGGTCCCTGGGGCAGGACCACAGCGCCATGAGTGTGAGGTCACAACCACGCACACGGCCCAAGCAGCCGCGGCGGGAGGTGCACACTTACCCAGTCACCAGGAGTGGCTGTGGTGGGCACCACCAAAGTCGGGCCCCGCGGGCTCCGCAGTCACGTGGGCTCTGGTGAGCCGGGGGGTCTGGAGAGAACAGCTGCAGGTGGTAGCAGGGGCCTCGCCCCGGGCCCCCTGGCGGGGCAGGTGTTCGGCTCGAACACCCCCTTGGATCTTCTGGTTTGGTTTTTCAGTCTCAGAAGATTCCAGCAGTTCTCACCAGGACAAATACACAGTTACCAACAAACGCACGGGTTCCCGACTCCTGCCGAGACCAGACGGCACAGTTAACGTGGGCTCCGTGTGTGCACAAGACACCCGTGCGGGCACGTCCATCCACATGCTCACGCTCACACACCACACACGGAACACACGTGCACACGCAACACACCGCACATACCACATGCGTGACGTACCACACACATACACCATAGAGCGCATACACGTGTGGAACACACACCACAGAGACATACACATGCACCACACGTACAGCACACACACAAGACACACACGCAACATAGACACACACCACAAACACACACACGCACGCACACACACAGCATAGGCACACAAGATTTCTTGACTCATTTCTCGTTCCTCACCTTTCTCATGCTATTTCCTCGGACTGGAGCCACGTCGTTCCCCACCCCCTCCGCTAATGGCCATCTCTTGCCTTTGGAGCCTGTGCTGGTGTCACTCCCTAGACGACCTCCTAACCACCCCACCCCCACCCCCACCAGATCTGAGCCAGTCCCCCGTCTACTCCTTCCGCAAATGCCAGGACTGTTCCTCTGGATTCAGCCTGCAGGAAGGGAACCTAACGATCTCCCTCTTGGGCAGACTCGGTGGGGCCTGGGTCCCCTCTTAGCCCAAGCTCAGTTCCTGACATTCGTTTTTCGTTACTCCTAAGGGTTTAGTCCAGGTTTTGGTGTGAGATGTGTTGGAGCCGCAATGCTCCCACAAGACCATCGTCACCTCCACGTCCCCAACACAAACATGGCCGACTCACAGAAGCTTCGAGCAGAGGCTGCTGCACTGGCCCAGTGTGACTGTGGATGGTGGCCCTGCCCCCTGCCAGACAGACACCGTCACACCATGCTCTCTGAACAGGCCGTCCTGGGCACACCTGCGTGTTTATGATATCACAGCCTGGCAAACGTGACCTTCTGAAACCTGACACAGGTCCTGACAGCCCCTGAATCATTATTTCATTCTGTGTCTTGCTTGGGGATGCGCACAGGTTGTGCTTCTCAGTTCTCTGGTCACAGTAGAAGCAGGAGACACCTACCTCTCTGGGAGACAGAACCCGCTCCACTTCCTTCCTGGTTAACAGTCCAGGCAGGACTGAGGATCACAGTCTCACTCGGCCCAGGCCTGAGAAACAACAAAGGCCCAGTTGCTGTGGCAATGATGGAGCCCAAGGCGCCACATAAAGCCAGGGCCGGCCCCACCCTGGGGCCCCCACAGCCAACGGGGGGCAGGGCAGGTCCAGCTACAGACACCCTGTAGAGAAGGCCCGGGGCCCCCACAGCCAGCTGGGGACACCCTGCAGAGAAGGCCCCCGTGGCTGGGGTGGGGCCAACTGCTGGTCCGGGTCATTCCTACATCCAGCCTGACTACCTGGGCTTCCATGTCCTCAACACATACCCCCTTTGGCCCAACACACCATGCAGAGCGATCTTCAGAAGCAAAGAGCCCCTGGGGATGACAGGGACGCTGATCCTGGCAGCTTTGTCTGACCACAGGCGGGCGAGAGGAGATGGGGCCCAGGATGAGGGGCCGCAGGGAATGAGGGTGCTGGAGGCCGATGGCCGGGCGAGGGAGGGGAGAGCGGCTGCCCCTTAAGGGCCCTGCACACCAGCACCCGCCTGTGGGCAGCCCCGGGCTGGGGCCCGCACAGCTCTGCGTGCTAACCTCCACCTGGAACCACATCCCAGGGAATCCCGTGCCCAGGCCTGCCGGCCACCACTGTCCACAGCGCTACCCCGGGCCAGGCCAACATGCCACCAGAGACCCAGGGCAGACGACAGGCTGCTTGACCAGGGTCTCAGACCCCCAAGAGCACAGCCATCGGCACAGCAGAGGCCGTGGATGGTGGGAGATGCCAGTAACTGAACACAGTTCAAGTTCAGGGCAGGGCACCCACCAGAGTGCGGGCCTCCCACAGTGCACTCACTTTTGAGCCGCCACGTCTGACACGGCATGTGAGTGTTGGCTGTGAGGCCACCACTCCCACTGGCAGAGCTCAAGCTGCGGCAAAGTTTAGTCTTTACAGCGCTCGAAAGTGCTTTTCGGTAAATGAAGACGAGCAAGGTGTCGGCCTTCTGCATAGAACGGGCTTCCCCAGATACGCCTGTGTGCAGGCTGCTGGCCCCTCGCTGGGGTTTTTTTCTGGGGCCTGTGGCCTCAACCCCTCCACTCGGCAGACCCTGAAAGAGGCACCAGGGAGTGGGGCAGGGGAGGCACTACCCCAGGGGTCCCCCGAGTCCGCAGGTTGGTCGGGCCTCCTGGCTGACCTGGAGCCACGGTGACCTCAGCCACTCACACCTATGAGAAATGTGCCTCCAAAAGAGACATCTTCGCTCCATGAGAAAAACTTCAGAAGCTACAACACTAAGAAACAGACTAAAAACCAGAGCCGTAACCCCCGCCCGGGACGACCAGGACTTTTCCCACGCACAACCGCATGCCCTAAAATTCTAATGGGCCCCACTCTGTGCTGTGGGCCCCACTCTGTGGGCCCCACTCTGCAACCCACTCTTGTCCCCTCTACTGCAGCCCAGTGTCCCCTTCCCTCAACACAGACTCCCCCCTAGTTTTAGGGTGCACAGAGCACTCCACCGAGTGTGATCCTCAACCTGCCTGACAGGAAGGTCATTCACAAGCTCTGTTACGGGCCTGCTGCAATCCCGCTGCGCGCACACCTAAGCACCCAACCCCCAAAGGGTCAGCACTGGGGCTGGGGGCAGGGATGGCGGAGGAGTGAGGTGGAGTGCGGGACAGGTAGGCGCTGGCACTCACGTGCACACACACAGGCACCAACACACACACGCCAACACATGTGCTCACACATGTACGGACATTGACTCACACACATGCTCACACACGTGCTCACACATGCACTAGCACAATGTGCATGTGCACACCCGTGCACCAGAATAAACATGTGCACATGCGTGCTCACACATATGCTCACATGTCACACGTACTCATGTGCACACAGATGCACATACGAGACTGCACAAGCGTGCAACACTCACACATGTGCACACTCTCCACCTCACTGGTCTTGTTTGGAGTGTGGCTTCCCACAGAAAAGGCAGCAAGATGGACCCCCATCACCTGGCACTGTCTGCCCACACAGCCCCTTCCTGGAGAGTCAACAGCATGGTTGAGGTGCTGCGGTGCTCCCATGCATCCGTGGCTGACACGTGGCCACTGTGGCTCTGAGGGACACTCCCCCTCTCAGGCCACCTGCCCCCAGTTATTCTGACCACCAAGAGCACCTGTGGGTTCTGACCTGGATCCTGCCAGCTTTCCTGGGGCAGCAAGCCCAGGGAGGCGCCCCAAGCTCCAGGTCCCCCCTTCACGGCTGTGTGTGACACACCCAGGAAGGAGCAGCCTGACCGTGGGGTCTGTCCTCCTGGGGACTTGCTCCTTTGCTGGCACCTGCCACGGCTTCCTGACGCCTCAGCTATGCAATGTTTTGCTCCCCTTCTCCTGAGGTTCCCAAGGCGCCCTACCAGTGCAGCAGGCAGTGGCCAGCAGGGCTGGCCCACCCCGTGGCACTTGTGGGCCGGGGGACGTCGTGCTGTCCACCGCCTCTGTCACACATACCCCCTTCCCCCAGGATTCACTCTGCCCTGTGAGGTGACAGAAGCGCCAATCTTGTTTTGTTTTAATATTTTGAAGTTTATTTATTTTGAGAGAGAAAGAAGTGCGCGCATGTGCGTACAAGTAGGGGAGGAGCAGAGGGGGAAAGAGAGACTCCCAAGCAGGCTCCGCACTGTCAGCACAGAGCTCGACATGGGGCTTGAACCCACGAACCGGGAGATCATGACCAGAGCCAAGATCACGAGTGGGACGCTTAAACGACAGAGCCGCCCAGGCGCCCTTCCAATTCTGTTTTCAAAAAGGAAGCCACCTGGAAGTTGTGCAGGGTGGGTAAGAGAGACACACTGCGGGCGGAGAACGGGGCCAGACACAGAGTAAACGCGAGAGGGTGAGCAGCCGGAACGGACGCTGCTGACCTCCTGTGACAAAGGTTCTTGCTGAAAAGTCACTTGGAAGTGGACACTTACAGGGGCGCCTGGGGGGCTCAGGGTGGTTGAGCGTCCGACTGCGGCTCAGGTCATGATCCCACGGTTTGTAAGTTCCAGCCCCATGTCGGGCTCTTAGCTGGCAGCTCGGAGCCTGGAGCTGCTTCCGTTTCTGTGTCTCCCTCTCTCTCGGCCCCTCCCTCTCTTGTGCTCTCTCTCAAATATAAACGTTGAAGAAAATTAAAAAAAACAAACAAAGAAGTGGACACCTATGGGGCTGCAAACAATTACATGCAATCGCTCTGTATTTTATTGAGATCTCTACATTTTGCAAATGTAAACAAGCATCCAGTAAACACATCCAGATTAAAAAAGTCTATGGACACAGCACATCACTGTCGTCAGGGGGCAGTGTCAGCTTCCAGCAGAAGGCAGGCCTCGCCCAGCACAGAGCCTATCCCAGGCCAGGAGGGTGCGGCCCCGCCCTGACCTGCTTCGGAAATGTGGGGACTGCGGGGAGGGCGGGCAGGGCAAACAGCACACAGGACCCTCAACGTGGGCATCTCTTGCCTCCCAGGGGGTGCTCGGGAAGGAAGCTGGGGCAGGATGGTATGTCCCGGCCAGCCACAGAGAGGAGCTTTACAGACCCCTCAAAGCTCAAGAGACAAAGCACAACGGCTCAACCCCACCCAGTCACACACCTCTATGTGTGCTGTCCACTGTCCAGGATTCACGGGGCTACCCACAGAAACACGGGATCCGCGTGTGGCTGACATGATGCCAGAGACACCTCCCCACCTCCCCGGGGCTGCTTCCCGCACGCCAGAGGGGACAAAACGAAAGTCTCTGTCTCACGACAAAAACTCTGTACACACAAATAAAAAAATAAAAAACTAACGGAAGTCTATCTACAAGGCTAGCTCTTTGCAGAGGCTGCAGGTTCTGGAAAGTGAAGAAATTCGTATGGGTCGTGGGTCACCTCTGGCTGCTCCCCGATGCTGAGGCCAGAAGGACTTCCTGCAATTGTGGGAAAGACAGGTGTTCACACAGTGGATCCACACACACGTCGCGGTTCACACCGGGCCGAAAACGTGTCCTAGTGACGGCGGTTAGTGAAACCACAACTCAGCCATAGAGCCCGCTTGTTACTCAGCCAAACCTCCACCATGGACGAGCACCCCCGAGCCCACAACGTCAAGACGTTATTTCGCGAGCCCGACCTTCTATCTGGGAACTACAACAGCAGCATGGGGAAGTAAGGGAGTAAATTCAAGGAGCCAGGAAGCGTTTGGTTCCCTTCCTGGTGGGACTGAAATCCCGGTGGGGCCCACACACCTGCCCGCTCTGTCTCAGTAAACACAGAAGGCCCCAGGCCGCCTGCTCTCCCCTCAGGGCCCCGGAGGATCGACACACTCGTTGACACTCTGTGTTAGGACTAAAATCGGGAATGGCAGAAAGAAACAAACGTTCCCCGAGTTGAACTCAGCGTCTGAGGCTCGTTCTGCCCCTTCCAAGGTCCCTGGGGTGTAGCCAGCTGGGGCTCCTCATGACACAGGGCCGGCCATGTCTCACGGCCACTCCCCACGATTCCTAACCCCAAGTGACTTCCACTCACACGCTTCAGCCCCGTGCAGCTGCCCGACTAGAGGGCGGTCTCAGCGCCCCAGGGGCAGGGGCACCCTGCAGAGGGAGCAGCCCACAAAGTCCCGGGGCCACCTTACCCAGGTGGTGCTGGTCCCTACTGGAGGGGGAGGTGTTGGACAGGGAGCTGAGGTTGGAGGACAGCCAGGAGCCCCTGTGCTCTGCCTGTGCCTCGTGTAGGTCCTGCAGAGGCGTACAGAGACACAAGCAACCAGGAGAAGAGGGAGGCTGCAGCGCAGATGACTGGCAGGCCTGACGTCCATCCGCCGGTGGGCAACATCCCCACTACGGGGCGAGCCTGCCTGCAGCGACCCCGTAACACACACCACTTCTGGGAGGGTCCTGCTCGCGAGGCACCCCAGAGATGGAGCTGGTGACAGGACCCAAAGAGAGCCTGCGGGACACGAGCTCTGCCCTGACACCCCTGACGCTACCTTGCCCCCTGTGAGAGCCGGCTGATCCTGTCCCGAGCCTCGTCAGCTGCGTGCTCCACCAAGGCCAGCACGTGCTCCTCTGCCGTGCTGTCAGTCAGGCTGCAGGCACTTCCTTCCAGCTCAAACGTGCAGCTGCGAGGCAAGAACACCACACATGTCACCGGGGCACGTGCTGCTCCCACCTCACCACAGTCAGTCCCTACCACTCCCCAAGGTCACCATGGGCTGGGAGCAGAGGCATGAAGTACTCCTTGACCCTGTCCTCATGGCTGTAACTGCAGCAATACGCGAGGCCTCCACGAACAGCAAGGGAGACCCAAACGGCCGCTGGAGGTGTCTCGTGTCTCAGCTGCACACCTGAGTCGATCTAAGAGCAACCTGACGGCAACCTCACTACTCACAATGTCATTCGAGGCACCGTTGGAAAAAGAGGCAAAGCTCCATGGAGCGTGGAGACACCAGAAACAAGGGTGAGCTGGGAGCACAGGTCATGAGGCAAAAGGGGCATCCCGAGCCTTCGGCAGGTGGCCTCAGACCCCACACAGAGAAGAGCTTTATTTGAACAGCCAAGGGTCGCTGGGTGCAGCACCCAACGGATGTGGTCTCTCCTGTGGAAGGTTCCAGAAGCACATGGACAGATTCCATCCAAGGAGCTGTGGGAGCAAATTCTGCCTGCGGATCCCAAGCCTGCAAGAAGCACCCCCTCCCTGGCCCAGGGTGGATGGCTGCAGGAGTTGGGGGGGTCGGGTATGATGAGAATGAAACCCCGCCCAAAGCGTGTCACTTGCCTAACACAGCACAGCTATGTCCCCCGCTCAGGGACAGCCAAGCCAGGCCACCAACAAGTGTCCTGCATAGGAGGGAACTTCTTCAGAGTGAAGGGCCAACAATCACTGCAACACACGTATGGGAACAGCAGTGTCACACCTGGAACAGAGCCTGCGTATGGCTGGCAGGGGCGGTCCAGCCCTTGTGCCCCCAGGTCCGTTAGCGTGACAAGGCCCGGCTGGTCCAGGTTGCCGGCCAGCTGCCTGGAAATACCTGAGACCAGAGCTCACATGCAGCCTCTGGGGACCAGGCTCCTTCCAGCAGGTGGGGTGGGTGGGGGGGGGGGTCCACGAGCTACTCCGCAGACACGGGCGCCAGCACAGGCTCACCCTCACTCACATTCCTGAGGTGCGTTTCCCGATACCTGATAACTTCTCTACTTCCTTTTGGATTCCTTGGCAGTTTCAACTTGTACAGGTGCTGCTTCAGGAACGAGCTCCTCAAAAGCTGTGTCTTCGTTGCCCCGAAGATCTGCCTGCTGAGAAAAATCCATGTCCTGCATAAACGACATGCTGTGCTTCAGAGCTAACAGCCGCTCCTAGAATCAAAAAGGACAGGGCAGCAGGCCTTTACCTCTGCCTCACAGCCGAGGCGCCATGGCGATGGGTTGGATGTGGACAGCAGCAGCCTCGCCTGGCCTAACAGCGGGCTCCCATGGTGCTACCGCGGCAGGTGTAGGTGGGACTCAGCACCACAGGCGCGGCCGACTGGCTGGGAGCACTCGGGGCTGGCAGAGGGGGACGGGCCAGAGGGCACAGTGGCCCTCACCTCACCTACAGGCTGATCAGGTACAAGGCACTGGTCCTAGATGCGTGACACATGCAACCTGGCTCGTGGGACAGATCTGGGAAGCCACTCTGGATGGCCAAGACGTCCTGTCCGGACTCAGTGAGGCAGCCACGTAAAACAAATCACAGTCTGGCTGCAATCCATCAGACACCCACACTTAGATCAACAGATCCAGCACTTTCCACCAACCCTAAAGAAGACATTCCAGCTGGCGCAGGAGCAGAGAGAGAGAGAGAGAGAGCACCTGGAGGGGAGGGTGGCCTGGGATGTGTACCCTAGAGCAGAAGCTCCGCGCCACTGCCAGTGATGGACTGGTGGAAGCATGTCAGTCAGTGGGGGTGGGGCTCTGTGTAGGCATCGAGACAGAGGGGAACTCACGTCTCTGTGGCTCCCTGCTGCCGTGGGTTTCTTACTTTGCTCATCTTAAAGCCTGCGTGAAGGATCTTCTTGGTCTACTTGTAGTACACGGTGTCTGGTCTGTTGTAGGTCATCGCGTTATCACACATCAGTTTGAAATCTGCCTGAAAGGGAAAAAAATAGAATCTGTCAAATTTGAATCACTAAGATGCCAGCGAAAACCGGATTCCTGTCAAGAGGCTAAAACTGAGTGGCAACTAAACCAGGCTCTTCAGCTTCACAAATGGTTTTTAACGACTCTTTGAGGAAAGTTTCAGACCTTTCAGTGAGAAGCCTGCCAAACCTAGAGCTTCCTCTTGAGCACGACACATGCTTGCTTTCTGTTTCTGTTGTTTTATTCTGAGAAAGAGAATGTGTGTGTGAGCAGGAGAGAGACAGAATCCCAAGCAGGTTCCACGCTGTCATCACAGAGCCTGACGTGGGGCCTGAACTCGCGAACCATGAGATCATGACCTAAGCCGAAACCAAGAATTGGACGCTTAACCGACGGAGCCTCCCAGCTGCCCCAACAGGTGCGCGTTCTAAGAACACCGCAGCTCCCTCTCTCCACCTCCAACTCCCCCGCTTTGGGAGAAATCAGATGTAAATAGGAACAAGAAGTGACAGCCAGGTCCTTTTAAGTAAAAGCTGAGGGATGAGCAGAGACCTGAGCACGTTCACGTCCTCTCTCTGGGATTTTGCTACAGAATTCAAAACTTGGTCTATCGGCGATTACTCTAATAGCATCAGCAAAAAGGCTTTCCGTAAGATAGGAAAATCTTGCTGAACAGCTTACATTAAAAGCAAGCTATTGGACATTTCCATATATCATCACCCCAACCAAATTACTGACAGCACACACCTGTCACAGGTGCGCTGGCCATGAGGACGCATAAGGGCAGCTGAAGCCAGCCAGACCCTGACTGAACCCCAGCACTGGCCCCACGGCCAAGGTCCCCAGGGCTGGGCCTGTGGCCCTCAAGTCCCCACCCTCTGCAGGCCTTGATGTAGCAGTCTTGAGGACAAGGCAGAGGGGGGACACTGCTCACATCCAGGACTGTCACTGGGCAGCAGAGCAAACCAGCGCCCGACAAGGAAGGTGGAGGATTGAGGGCCGCTCGCCCCAGTACCCTTGCATGTGGCACAGCCTCTGAGGCTCAGCAAACACGCTCAGTCATGTCACCAGAAAATGACAGTGATAGAGCTAAGCCTTCCAAATTGAATAGAAACTAAGAAAGAAACCCGATGCCTTTTCCTAAATGACATCATTACCAAAGTGTCCAGCACTCATCTTGATCCGCCCCTGGTTTCAAAGCCAACAAACAATTCCTACCTCGCAGTTTTACCAAGAAACAGAGTTCAGAACTACACGCTAGAGAGTCATAGCGGCGGTGGTGGCGAGGTGGCATTGGCGGCGTGAGTAATCTATTAGGAATATTATTATTAAGGGTTAGCATATAAATTTTATTATAATAAAATATTTTAAAATAAAGATATTTCTGTAAAGAAAGAAACGCCAAATAAGCTTCTTATGGAAAAATCACATAACGTTAAGTAGGTAGTTTACAGCCATCTGATATGAATCCTGGGATATTCTCATTTCATACAAACAGAAGTTTTTAATTGTATGCAGAATATATGCACTAAGACCATTTTGTTAAGTATTTTCACTGAATAGTCTACATAAGTCATCAACTACATATCCCCTTAATTATAACAGGAAAAAAATTTACTTACAATAACTTTACAGTAAACATTGAATATAATATTAAGTATAAACATAATGCATAAATATATGTTTTATTTCATAAAAACCGAAAATGAAAGTGAGGGATTCATGTCTGTTATATTCCTCAGTTTTCCCAATTTACAAATGCTTAAACAATCCTATCATACTGAGGATGATACTGAGGACCCACTAGATCAAATATTGATTCCCATTATAAATAGAAATCATTTCAAAATACAATTATGATCACAAAATGAAAATTTTAGAACTTTATCCTACATAGATTTCTCCAAAGAATGGTTGGATTGACATCAGCTTCATTAGAAGACAACTTATGTTTAAAGCCATCGTATCTTTCTATACTATTCTTCTTTTGCATCCTTAATTACTTGTATGATATATTCCTTTTGCTACATAACTAGCCGTCCCAAAGGACTTATTCTAATGGTACTCACCTGCATCCTTGAACATATATACCATCTTACACTGACTGTAAATAGCCAAACCACCTACTTTGTCAGTTCAGAGACAACAAATCAATGCATGATAAATAACACCATTCCACTTTGGACTAAAAAACAGGAGGTTAAAGTGTTTCCCATTATTGCTACCAAGAAAAAAAGAAAATTTTCTGCCTTTGAAAATAGGCGTTGACTTCTCTTGACAGAATGTAAGTTTATCTACAGAAAAGATCCACGAATTCTTAACACATTTTTTTCATAATAATATAGTCTGTCCTTTAAAAAATAAACGTAAGAAAAAAACTGTATATATTCTCTATAACAAGTAGGTAAACCATTTCACATACCAACAAAGAGTTAAGTAGTGTATATTTCTATATGCTACTGTATAGATATAGGTATATTCCTATATTGAGGTTCTTATAAGGCAGACAGATACACATATGAATACATATATCACAAGGTATTGTGCATTTACAATAGCATAGGAACAAACATAAAAAAAATAGCCATTAATTATGGTATGTCCCCATGGTGGTAGTAGATGGTGGGCAAGGGTGCTGAGAAAAAAAGTATAAATGAAGAGAAAAAAGTTATGGATGAAATGGCATTTAAACTTGGTCTTGATAAGTGCGTAGAATCACAGTAGAAAGATGGATTATAAAAGCAGTCCATGCGGACTAAATATTATGGGTAAGTTCTGAGTATTCTCATGTATATAATTTAATTAGAGACCAGAAATTGAAGCACATAAAACTGTCAGGATAGGTACTCAAATATGGGTCTAGCTATAGACAACTGAGTGCCAGAATAAAGCGTTCACAATTGATTTGGTAACCAAGAGAGAGAAATTGAAGGATTCTGAGGAGAAAACCTGACTTGCAAGCGAGGATGGGAAGTCTACTGGAATTTGTAGGAATGATGTTGGAAAACAATTTTGACAGTGTAGGTAAGAAAATGTAACCTTGAACTGAGGGAACTAGTTATAAAAGACACCCGATAGCTATCAGTATAACTCTAGTACTTTTCTATAGCAAATTTCCCCAGAAACGGATTAAAACACCAACATGCTAAGGAAAATCATATGTTGTAGGGAAGGCCAGCAAAAGAAACTATGTGCATATGTATGGATAATTTTTTGTTTTGGATGCTACTTTTTTTAACAGTATGGTAATTAATAACTGCCGTGCACCATAAAAAGATAAGAAGACAAAGTAGTCTGGGCTTAACTTACAAATCAACAGACATGCAAAAAATCATCAAGGACAGACATCTGTGTGTTATACCTCCCTCAGTAGTATGTCAAAAAGACAACCTACTCTCTCAAGAATGATGCCTGCAAAAAGCAGAGAGGAAAAAGTTCTCCTCAAGAACGCTTTTTGTTTTTCCTACAGCAACATTAATTACATTGTCGGCTAGAGCTGAAAGCATGAGATAAGCAGAAGCAATCTGATTCTCATCTTGTTTAAACTTGTCAGTTCTAAAATGAAGTCAAGAGTTAGGGAAAATGGAGAAGGTCTCCTTCCTCATTTAAAGATAAATGGGAAGTCCAACTCCTGAATTTTTTTAAAAGGACGGTTACTCTCTAGAAGACAGTTGTCTCTTTGAAAGTATTTCTAATTCAGCCTCTCACATGACAGCCTCCCAGAGTCTGAGAGTGATATGTTTCATCAGGAGACACTCCCGTCTTCAGTGCAGCTCTGGATCACCTGTTCTGCCTTTGACCCTCTGCTAAAAGAAAACGGATCTCTACAGGGCTTAGAAGCTGCCAAGACTTAACAAATTTTTCAGCTGAACTTTTGCTTCAACTCAGTGTTCTTACTTCCTAGTTCTGCTGTTTCATGTGGCATGCTAGGCAACCCTAAAGAGAAGCTACTTTCAATAAGCACTTATTTGTTAGAATTCTGACTCCCAATATGATCCTGGAGATTAGATACATGTTCCTCCAGAGAAGAGAAAGGAGGAGAGGGAAAACTGAGGAAAGAACAAGAATAGATGAAGTATGAATACGTAGATCACCTAGTGAAGGGAGGGTTAGAGAGTATGACACAGAGATGTGAAACAAAGCGTCTGAGGGGATGCGATGCCTGCGATTTGTCCCAAGTATCAAAACACTATGAATGTACCATATTTTGAGGGAATTTCAATACAGATCTTATCCAGTCAACATTTTTTTTCCTTCTGAGTTGTGAATCCCTTTCCTCTTCTAGTTGTGTATCCCTAAATTTTTCCTCAAATAAAGCCTTTTATTTTTTTCAAGTGTTAAACGAGTGGAATGAAAAGAAAGAGACCATTTTATTTCTCATTACTTGGACACATTTTTTTTATCCCTTAGAAAGTAAATCCATTCAAATAATTACTTATTAAAATTATCTGGGACAATGCTTTAAAAAGCCCAATGCATGAATGGTTTTATTGTTGAGATTAATATATTTCACCAAATTCTACCCACTATTACATATCCAGACTGCTCTGATTGTTCACATGAATTTTTTAATGAGATATATTTTTAAAGTGTATTCTTTGAAGAATTTTTTTTTTTTTTAAATAGAAGCTTAGGCACATGAGTGAGGTCTGACTTTATGGGGGAAAAAATATCACTTGAATCAAGACATGAGGTCTAGTCTATGCACCGATGCAGTGCCCACAATTCTGATGTGACATTCCAATGAAATCCTGAAAGTTAATACTTCCTAAATTCAGGTTTAGGGTACATGGGCTGGGAGAAAACAATTTCCCCATTATCTTCTTCATAATCTGAATCTTAAAGGTCACTTAATGATGGCAAATTGATGGGAGAAAAACTAAAAGCAACAAAAACAAAACCAACAAATAAGTTTTATTGTCAATTGAAAAAATAAATAACCAGCGCTGACAAGTAACAAAGAATCCTGATTTTAAAAAAGAAACTGCATTTGCCATTTTTTTCTAATCTCTTTAAAGGTTTTCAATAGTTCTAAATTAAATCCCTTTCCCCCTTATCTCTTTTTCCATCAGAAAATCTGAAGAGTATTTGGATTCAGACATCCACTGCACCAAAGATCTTTCATTACACAGCACAAACAAGCAATTTATTGAACAAGAACCCAATTACTTAACCTAGCTTCAGGTTTCATTCTATCTACCCTGCCGCATCTACCTTGACGGAAGCCTACTCATCTCTTCTCATGGACGTTGCTACATATCAGTTCTGATACAGAGAGATGATTCCTAACCTTCTTGTAGAGAACCACTGATTCAAGAAGCTCAGATGCCCATCTCAGCTTCCTTGGACCCATGAATAACAATGGGAAAGAGTGCAGACAGATATGGACCCTTTCCTCCTCTGTACAAGGAACCAGCATTCAAAGAGTTGAAAAAAAGGAGTATCTGCTCAGAGAAAATGACTAACATTTACCAAAGTCCTGTCCTGGCAGTGTCTGAGGTTCTCTCCAGGGTGTTTCTGTTCTTTACATTACTATCATGCTCCCCCCATTTTGCTAGTAGAGAAGAAAGTAAATTCCGTAAAGTTCTTGTACCTTTATTGCTGCCATTCTTGTTTTCAAACTTACTGATAAACGATGTTAATGACTTGACTTTTACATCACAAATTCTCAATAGTAAATGCACATTAGAAGAACCTAGAAACCTACAGCCTGAGTCCCATCCCTACAGATTTTGATTTAATTCATCAGGACTGGAACCTGCGCATTGTTATTGTTTTTAAATTTCTCCAGATGATTATAATTTACAGCTAATGTTGAGAAGCATTATTTGATGTGAATAGCAACCAAAATTTCGTTATTATATTAGAATTATGAACAGCTGTTAGGAACCATTTTAGTTTAGCTTCATTTCCAAAGCGGTAATATTTTAAAGAAAAGCCTCTGGGGGCACCTGGGTGGCCCATTGGTTGAGCATCCGAATTCCTCTCAAGTCCTGTCCTCCTGGTTCATGAATTTGAGCCCCAAGCTGGGCTCTTTGTTGAGAGCTCGGAACCTAGAGTCTGCTTCATATTCTGTGTGTGTGTCTCTCTCTGCCCCTCCCCTGCTGACACTCTGTCAATCTCTCTCTCTCAAAAATAAATAAACATTAAACAATTTTAAAAAAGGAAAGCCTCTAAAAGTTTACACTCGCGAAGACATCGTTACCTCACAGGAAAGTCTATTTCTTTGGTTTCCTTTTTAACATTAAATCTTTAGAGAACGTTCCCGATATATTTCAAAGTATCCATGTACACGACTGCTCATGACAACACTGTTTTTCTTGATAAGTTCAATAATACCGACAATAAAGAAGTGGAGTTACACACACAAACACAGAGAAAGAGAAAGAGAGGGAGGAGAGAGAAGGAGAAAGGAAGACACCAACTAACTCACATAAATGGGAATAGGGAGAATGCCTTCAGTGTAAAATACTTTACGGATGTACTTATAGGCATATATGTGCATGCATAATACCTTTTTGAAGAACACTGTAAAGGGTGGTTTCTAGAAATAGAAGGTTAGGCTTTTATTTCTAGTATATACCTTTTTAATTCTTTCTATATTCTAATCATTTGTATGAACTGGTTTCATATATTTCAACTAGGAGAGACTATTTGGATAATGGGATAACAAATCATTTGTTTCTTTTTTAGAAGTTTTCAGTATTCTCCCAATACTGATGTGCAATTAGCTACCCACACTCTTCCTTGTGCTACCGTTTGGAGGTGATGAAGTTACCAGTCTTCTACATGATGGCCCATTGGCTATTTTAAAGAAAACAAC
This sequence comes from Prionailurus bengalensis, assembly GCF_016509475.1. Lineage (NCBI taxonomy): Eukaryota > Metazoa > Chordata > Mammalia > Carnivora > Felidae > Prionailurus > Prionailurus bengalensis. The sequence goes on along the minus strand of NW_025091214.1, from coordinate 5,400 downwards.
AATGTTTTCCTTTGGTGGAAACTCATTTCAGATTCTTCATATCCTTTTGAAGACTGTACTGTGTGTTTAGTATTAATGTGCTGGTATTAAAGGATATGAAAATAATGTCACCAATTTGTGCCATGAAGAAGCTTACATTCGATCAAGGAGATAAAAATAAAAACATAAATAAAAAGTAGTAATTTCATTGCAAGTTCATTTGTAAACAGAGGAAACAAATGCCCACAGGGGAGTCTACTCTCTCAAGATGGTGAGCAACCAATACAGGGAGTGTAAAATTGGCAAATGGGCATGGAACGTGTTTCTCAAAATTTACTTTTCAAGTTAACAGAATTTTGATGTGTTATTTTAGTTCAATTTTACAACAGTACCAGATATCATTATTCCCAATTTATAACTGCATAAGTAGCAGCTCACGATATAATGGCTTTAAGATCTTTTCTTCTCTGACCATGTTCTGATTCATCAATGTTGCTCTACAATAGCCAAGAATTAAATATACTTTCTAAATATGGTCTGATCAGTGCACAGGCAAGTGACACTACTGAGTCCACTGATTTTAGCACTCATATCCCTGATAATTTGTTCCAGAGTGAAGAGAGTGGAAGGAAAAATAGAGTTGATAGAAGCAGTTGGGTATATGGAGAAAGAAACGGCAAAGCCTGCCTGGAAGACTCAACGATGGCTTCAGAGAGCAGGCAGTGTTGGCTTGAACTGAGACTTGAAAAGCAAGGTTGAGTATTCCGGGGATAAATAGTGGGGTCTTCATTCCAAGCACAGGGAGTAATACAACCAGAATACTACCTGTTTAGACACTGTGGATGCTTTCCACATTGTGTACAGTCACAAGAACAGGAACAAAGGGGCAAATGGGAGTGAGGTTTGAAAGGGAGATAGAGGACTGACCATTATTATCTTGGGAATTTGGATATGATTGTACAGGCAATTAATATAACAACATAATAACTCATTTTATGTCCTGGAGAAAGACCTGTGTATTTTCCAGACATTAAAAAGGAATGAAAACATGTATAATAGAGATGTGCTCAGCTAAAATAAAACATCACCTAAATATCAGTAGTTTTCAAGTTGAAATGACAATTTCATACTTTTGTAATTTTTACTCCCCATCGGGAACACAGTTACACACTTTTGTGAGAAACAATGGTCTTTTTCATTAAGCTATGCATGATATAGAAGAGTCAACAGGTGCCTAACATGACTGCTTGTGGTTAGGATCACTTTCAAATTTATTTTGGCATAGTATTTCCATCAGAAAATTCTAAGTCAATAATTTTTTAAAAAAATTTGTACTTCTATTACAGGCCATTTATTGCAGGCTGTTTACTATGATTTTTTGCTTACGATTTCTTGTCAAATGAAAAGCCCTAACTTAGCTTCTCCCGAACAATTTCAAGCTTTAGCTTCTATAGTACAGGTGTCTACTGCATATCCTAGAATTGGTATCCCTACTGGGAACAACAGGAGACCATGGCGAGGAAAGAAAACACACAGCAATATGTATGAAAAGAGTTTTTTTTTTGTCTCTTGGTTTTAATGTTCTTTAAGATAGCATGCTGGTTTCCTCTGATGCAAGAAGATTCCTCAAAAGACACTAAATTTAGAGTCTTTAAACAATATTCTGCTCTATGAAATTCTTATCAAACATTCATTGTTGAGATTTTTTAAATATGGGTTAATAAGTAGTTTCAGACAAGAGCAGAACAAAACTACTTATTTTATATTTGGAATATAAGACAAAATTGTATTTGTGTGATACAATGTTAGGGACTAGATTGGTTATTTTTACTTGATAGAAGTATGATTTATAGTGTCTTTGGGTAGATTGTGATTGTTTCATGTTTTATTGTCAAGTTTCCTTGGCTAATAAAGCCACAGATAATGAAGCTGGCACAAGAGATCATTGTCTAGAGTTTTCAAGGTCAATATGTCAATTAAGATCCATGAGCTACTCATTAGGACCGGAAAAAAATGAACATGCTGAGCAAGAGGAGATTACAAGTCTGGGATATCAAACATCTGTATTGACTTATGACAGCGTCAAGTTCTCCCTTTTGTGAAGTGACTTAGAGGGGCAAATTACTTTTTCACTAATTTGACAAAGATGACACTTTTTAAAGCTTCCTAATATAGGTTCAAGGATGCTTCATCACATACATCCATAAACCATGATACATATATTGCATCAAATTCTCCAAGTACATATTGTCCATGTCATCTGGCAGAAGCATTAATTTATTTCCTTCATTCATTTGACAAAGACTTATAATTTCCTGAGTATGTACTGTGAATAAAGTTCTGGGTTAGCCAGAGGAGAGGGGGAAAAATGAGGTAACCACCATTTCTGTCTCAAATACCCTACAGAGATAGATACTAAGCAATTAAATACATGATCAGTTAATTATAGCTGGTATAAGTGTCACAAAGGGAAAGTGCATGATGTGAGAACATACAATTATTATCATATAGGACCTGCAATGAGAGAATCATGTGGTATGAACATATCCACAGAATATAGATATTAATTTACTAACTAAATATAATTGAATATGGATTTGTTGAGAACCCACTATATTCCATTCATTCTGTGGGGGTTAAGGATGTAAGAAAATCATACAATGTAATTGGGGAAAGAGACATATGTACAGAAAAATGCTAAAAGCTACAGAAGCACAGATAAAGGGTGGTCCCTGAGATTTAAAAAAGAAGAAGAAAAATACTTGAAAGAGAGAACTGGTTCATTCATTTAATAAAATATTTATTAAACATTTATCATTTTTCCAACTTGGTGCTTGGTGTTAGGGACTTATGTCAATAAAATATAACCCCTGTCTGTAAATGACTCACTTTCTACAGCAGTGGTCGAAACCAGGATGGTTTTCTCCTCAGGGGACATATGACAAAGTCTGGAGACATTTTTTTTTTTTTTTTTGTCATAACTGGGGAGGGGGCACTACTGTCATCTAGTGGATAGAGACCAGAGATACTGTGAAACAGCCTACAATACAAAGAACAACACCCCCAGTGATGAATAATTATATATCCCCAAATGTCAACAGTACCAAGGTTGATAAACCCTTGAGAGCCACAGAGAAATAAGTAACCAATTACAATGCAGTATTATTAGTGATGAAATTGGGCTGTGTTTTAAAAGACTAAGGAAAGTAAAGGAATAAATGTGATGCATTAAGGAGAGTAGGCAAGGAAAATCATTTAACATAGTACACTATTATTGCAAATTTTGGTGAGATTCTGGAAATGCCTGTCAAAATGAAGATAGCAAGGTTAATATAGAATGGATGTGAGAGGGTTTTTGAGAGGTAAAACAAACGTTAATTTATGAAGCAATTATATGATGAAAGTTTGTGAGGTTGAAACAGATGGAAGAAGCGGATGGAAGAGTCAATGCTTTCCTTACAGTTTGTTTTGTTTGGGTGGTAGGTTAGATGGTGTTAACATGAATATATATCAAGACAAAGGTGAAAGACAGTTTTGAAAGATATTAATGATAATAAAAATAATACATGTTACATGTCAAAGAGTATGTTAGTCACAGCAAACTATTAAATGTGTCATAACCCTTGTTAGGGAGGTAGAGCTATTTAAAGTAAGTAGTTATCTCGAATTTTTAAGAAAGGGAAAGAGAGATTAAATACATCACTCAAGGTCCCATTGCTTATTTGTGGCAACATCCAAACTCCAATTGATATTTATCTTCTGAAGCCAGTGTTGTCAACCTCTATGCTCTACTGGATAAGGAAAGCGAGACTGTAGACCATCTAGGTGGAGTTTTCACAGTTTGGATTTAGATTGCTTGGGTTCTCCAAAAAGTGAAACCTGGCATAAAAGTTTATATACTGCCAGTGTCTTAGGGAATACAATTCCAGGGAAGCAGAAGTGAGGAGAAATTTGAGTGAGACATAGATATACGGAGAGCAAACATTCAATTTTAAGTCAAGCACACTTGATGGTTTGATTGCTGGAATGTCTTCTAAGAGACCATCCTAACTGTTGCATTTCAGGACAGCCCATGGATAAGACAAAAGGGAGAATATTCACCACCTCTCAACAACATTAGTTAAAAATTTGCTCTAAAAACTTTGGACTCTTCTGCCTTTCCTACATTGCTCATCTAGAGATACCAAGTGGGTGTCAGTGGCAACAGAGATGTCTTGAGGCAGGAGGCAAGAAAGATTCAGCATGAATGGAAGATAAAACACGATGAGTTGTGCCAGTGAGAATCAATCACAAGGAAAGCTAATGCAAAATAAGAGGCCAAGCCCTGAAACAAATACAACTGGGAAGCTATGCAATGGTGTGTACGAAATAGCTGACCTATCTGCTCTAAATATTACCAGCTTTGTTGCGCTCAAGTTATTTCCCCTTCTGGGGTCTTAATTTTCTCATCTTCAAAACAGAGAAAATCATAGTACCTATCCAGTAGTATTGAGAGGACTGAAGGATTTAATATATATTAATAATTTGAAACAGAATGAACATAAGCACCAAATGCATTTATCATTTATTATTGACATCACCATCATCGTTGTTGAGAAGGAGAATATCAGCCCCTTAATAGCCACAAATGGGCTGAGTCTAACAGCAAGGCCTGGGTGTTGTTAGAGCTGGCCTGGCACCCACAGTTAAGGGTATAATGTCCTCTTGTTGAATATAAATTATCTCGGACAAAACACGAAGATCCAACAATGTCACTTTGTGACCATGATGAAGTGAGACTAAAAACAAAAACTTAATTGATCAAATAGAGAGTACAATAGTCAATACTCCAAAGAGTATTTGAGAAAAATGGATAAAAAAGAAGACAGATCACACTGGGCAAATTGATGAGCAGGAGATGGGGAAACCAATCATTTTTAAAGTATGAATGTGAATAAGACAGAGATGGGAATTTAACTTGAGGAAAATGTAGGGTTGCAGGAGAAATTACGTATGACAGGGAGAAGTAAACAGTTAGTTTGCTTTAAGAAAGGCTCTGTGGGAAAGAAGTGTTTGCAGATCCAAGAAAGAGAGGGGAAATCTGATGAAGTAAGTTCTTAAAGTACATAGAAAGGAGAGATAGCAAGAAAATTGTTGGAAAACTAACCCTAAGAAGGAAAAGGTATTTCATTCTCTGAAATTGGAGTAGAAAGTGAGATAAATCCTAGTATCACTGAATATGAAGAATCTGTGATAGAGGGTAAAGAGGGGCAGCAAAGAAGTTTCATGACTGCTGACTTGTTTTCTCACTGAGGAAATAATCCAAGACATCTGTTGAAGTTAAAGGATAGTAGCTTGGTAACACTGGGGCAGCCACAACAAAAAAGGGACCTGGAGCCAACAGGAAAGAAAAAGGTATCAGACATTAATAAGTATGCAGCC